>NC_069110.1:9581826-9819692 GCF_947172395.1 Bicyclus anynana | reverse complement strand
CTATATTATGCACTTATAGTTTCTAATGAAGTTTGGATTTGTATCCTCGTTTTTCACATGCGATTTCAATATACTCCTTATAATGGTTAGATAACCCTCGCGTTGTTGTTAAACATAAATATATATATATATATATATATATATATAATATATATATATATATATATATATTAGCAGTACCGTCGGTACTTATAAGTCTCCGTCCACCATTTCTGAAGAAATAAGGAAGAAACACATTAAAAAAATCTCTTTGTTAAAAACGACTGATTACCACTGTTATAGCGTAGTAAAAACACCAACAATGTGTAACACGTATTAAGTTAGTTTACCACTCTAAAATTGGTTGAAATGAATATGCAGTACCCTATACTAGTATTAGCTGTTAGCCAAAACTGCATTGCGCATACGGGGACGCAAATTGTCGGAAAGCTGATTCGTCAAGCGTCAAGTGACTTTGTCAGAGCGGCAAAGTCACTTGACGCGAACTTATGATGTTATAGGCAGGTAACTTCACGAGCACCAAGCCCCTCTGTAGAAGTTGAACCAACAGCATACACTGCAGAACACTTAGACACTGAAACAAACAGTGTAAGATCACCGTCACCGATGAAAATGAACAATGAGGATGCTGCCAAGGCGGACCAAGAAAAACTACCTAACATTCAAAAAAGTCCTGAAAGACCTTCGACTCTCAAAGTGGAGCCAGTTTCCGGGAATCCTGCCCCGGCTCTGTCGCCCGCAGGTTCCACTACGTCCCGCCGCGCGTCGCAACTAACAGATCGCGGCTACTTCGATGTGAAGTTCTACCACAACAAGCTGTGGTAAATGTCCACCTGTGTAAGTGGCGATTAGCGCACATGTTGTGGCCTCGTCGCCTAGGTTGCCATCAATATGCGATGTTGTGTAAATTTCAACCACAGGATCGCCTAATATTTATATTTCATCACGACTTTTACTAGTCACGCTATTTTATGAAAGAGTTGATCCTGTTTTTGACTTTCACACATTCTGTGCATAATAAAAAGACAACCTCCATCAACTAGACGAGTGAGTGTCGTGCCAATATGCATTTCAATACTACAGGCAAACCGTAACAGTGAGTCCTCAGTCGCGCGATACAGGACTGCGAGATGTTACGACAGAGGCGAGCGACGAACATGAGTGACGCGACTGAATGAATGAAGAATACGCCTGCCACCCTATCTATAACTATAACTTGATCTGTCTCCCGTCTATCGTCATTCTACGCGCTCCTGTATGGCGCGGGCGACGATTACAGATGTTTGCCTTTACATAAAAATTCCATTTTTAAACGGTAGTATCGCGGCGATTTCCATTCGTTCGACAGCGACAGCAGGAAAGTAGCTCCAAAGTCCATGAATTTATTGAAACTCGTGCAGTTCATGTTTGCGCCGCGTCTTATATACTTCCATAGCCCTAGTCCCAGGCCTAAACTCTCTCGTCGAGGTGTCGCCAAACGCATAATCTATAAATTATATAAGTCCAAAACCTCTAGATATTTAATTATTGTCTTTGAATGTAATGTCCAAACCATATATGCCGCTTAGTATTGTAAGACAATTTTAATAACGATTTACATAGCCCTAGTATCTTGATTCTCCACAAGTCAAGTAGTGTAACACTATGGCGTGTTCCGTCAAATGCATTGATCGACAGTTAGATAATAATGATGGTAAAAGCCCTTGATGGCCACATATTCGTCGTTTTATACCAGCTGCAAAATTTTCCAGCTTGTTTTCCTACAGTAGGTACTGTAAGCAACAACGGAGTTTAGACTATTGTGGCTTTGGAGCATTAACAGGTTTCATGGGTCTAGACAATTAATTCCCTGAGCACAAAACATGTTTTTAATATTATCTAGGTACTGGATATTATAACAAAACATTATCCCCAGTCGCCATGCTCTTAACTGTGGCAATCCTTCGTTTTCTGAACAAAGTATTGAAGCTAAGTAATTGGCGATTGAGGATTGAGATTTCATAAATTATAAAATAATGAAAAAATACGCTTTGTACGAGCTACCACCCCAAAGCCGCTATGGTCCAAACTTTATAGTAAAGGCTAACTAATTCAACAATTATCTGAAAATGAGCAGCAGTCTGACTGTCAGAGGTTCTTATTCTATAATATAATCAGAGGAATGGGCTTCTCTTTTTTTAATTTATATTTATAATTTCGGTGTTCCATCGTTATTCGTAACTTAGGATCTCATACAAAAGTCTTGATTGATTTGTTTGTCCAAAATGCCTACAAATAATGTGCGTTGAAGGCTGAATTCTAAAATTTTAAGTCTTTTAAAAGCTAAATGTTAGAAATACGAAACAATAGGTGTATGTGTTTTGATATAGGCACGAATACGATTTTGTCTTGATGTTAGTCAAAAATGACATAATTAAAACATTCCTAGAATTACTTGTGCACTAAATTAGATGCTTTTATCATTCATAGAAATGAATGTTTGTGTGCGCCAGACTTTGTCGCTAGTTAAATATTGCGTATGTGATAAACGAACCAAACTAACCGGAACAATAACCGGTGAACAACAATTTTTGTTTTATAATTTTATTTTTATAAGTATCTAATTTCACGCGTACCTATTATATTATTATTGTTGTTTTATGAATTGATTAATTTATTGTTAATTTATAATAATTGTTGTGATTCTTATCTTAAGAAGTCTACCTGGTTTTGGATGTAATAGTAAGTTGAGAGTACAAACGCCATTCACATCAGTGACGCTAGCATGCTACTAACGAAAAGAGGAATAGACAAAATTCAACCAATGGCGGCACAACCCGATCTCTTTTTATTGCGTTGGTACGAAAAAGATGGGACTAGGTCCGACGCCATTGGACAATTTTTTTTCTTTTTATCTTCACTGGTCGCATGTTAGCACCACAAGCGATGTTCCTGCGCTCGCCCAAACAAACCTCCAGTAACGCCGCTATGATCCCAGTTTTAAGGAATCTACGTCACTTACACGAACAAAATAAAAAACTGGTCAAGTCGTGACCAGTACCATGGTTCTGTAGATTCAATTAGCACTTTGATCCCTTTACAATTGTCAAAACTACTAGTATCATGACCCCACACACCTCAATATTGTACAAACAAATGGTCTCCAGACCCACCAAATTTTTTAAAGATACCTCATTTACATGTTGGGAGGTAGGTACCATGAAAAATATTTTTCAAGACGTTAAATGTACGTATATATTTATGCTAAATTACATATTTCTAGTAATAATAAGACAGACGGACATGGCGAAACTATAAGGTTTCCTGGTTGACTACTAAAAAGTCTTTGTTTGTGTAAATGAAAGGAAAGTCAGCACAGCAGAAACATTATTTTGAATAAGAGGACATGTGAGGCATTGTTAATATAAACCCGTCCACCAACAAACCGTTGCTTAGCAACCGTTCACAGACATAATATGATAACTTTTGAAAATCCGTTTCTTCTTTCCTGACGATCCCTAAGTTTCACACGCAAATGCGCCTGTACATCTTACTATTACAACTAATGCCAAACAATCTTTTGGAATTCTTAAGAATTCTCAAGAAGAAGCTCAGCTGTATCTTGTAAACAAACTTATAAAATTGTACTAAGTTTCAAAATTGTGAATTTAAGAAAGTTTTTGACATTTTAATTTTGAGAAAATTTGTTTTATTCTCTAGTAAAATAAATTTCTAATCCATTAAAATAATATATTTGTATTATTTTAACGTATAATTTGTGTGTAGACTTTTCTTACATTTAATTTTATTTCGCACACATCGTCAACTTAAGATATAGTGATCGAGCTAAAAAAGTTAACAGTCTTTAATGTACAGAAATTGAAGAGCCGTGATAGCCCAGTGGACTCCTCCCTAGTAGAGGCCTCTGCCTCCGATTCCGGAGGGTGAGGGTTTGAATCCGGTCCGGGGCATGCACCTCCAACTTTTCAGTAGTGTGTATTTTAAGAAATTAAATATCACGTGTCTCAAACGGTGAAGGAAAACATCGTGAGGAAACCTGCATACCAAAGAATTATCTTAATTACGTGTAAAATACGTGTGCGAAGTCTGCCAATCCGCATTGGGCCAGCGTGGTGGACTATTGGCCTAACCCCTCTCATTCTGAGAGAAGACTCGAGCTCAGCAGTGAGCCGAACATGGCTTGATGACGAATGTACAGAAAACAGAGGGTAATTTTATTTTTATTAAGTACTAGCCGACACTCTGGTCCAATAAAAATCCAATCTAATGCGGGGATAAAATATAGTTTCATACACGCACAAATACCGTGGCTTTCTAGTAGTAAAAGGATTTTCAAAATCGCTTTAGTAGAATTAGAGTATACCCCCTACGATACCACAAACTTTACCTCGTTACTCGTAGAATATTCGTATTAAGCGTATATGAACGGCTAATACTGAGTTAGCAAAACAATACGATATACGTCGTAGGTACTGTAATGCCCAGGGCCGGTCCGTCCATACGGCGAACGGAGCAGTCGCTCCAGGCGCTAAATCCTAAAGGGGTAAAGAAAAATAAATTTCCTTTTTTCGATTGTCTATATATTTAACGAAGAGATGGTCGAGAGGCGCGAATGGAGTGCGCAGACGCAGGCCTGATTTTCAATTGGTTACTTCAGAAGTACAAAGTATGGTCCAGATCTTCCCGTTCCATACTTACCAAGTTTGTACTCAGAATTAGTATAGGTATATATTATTAGGAGCAAACATTAGAGGCGCCATATTTGGATTTAGCTTCATTCTAAAATTTACTTCGGGCCGGTGCTGGTAATGCCATATCGATCGTGACTGGATGGTGAGGCTAATTATAATTTAATAGATATTTATTATAATTACCTTAAGTGTACCCACCAATATTGAGGGTTCATACTGGGTTCTTGTACAATATATAGGTACTAGCTGACACCGCGCGGTTTCACCCGCGTGGTTCCTGTTCCCGTAGGAATACGGGGATAATATATAGCCTATAGCCTTCCTCGATAAATGGGCTACCTAACACTGAAAGAATTTTTTAAATCGGACCAGTAGTTCCTGAGATTAGCGCGTTCAATTAAACAAACTCTTCAGCTTTATAATATTAGTATAGATATTCTCCATCCTCCCTTTCAGGTACCTCCCTTATGCTTATGAGTTTGAGTGAATCCAAAATTCCCCTCTCTTCGGGAAAAGTTAGGTTCCATAACCTATTTTTCCCTCAAGTCTTTGGTGCAGCTTGAAGAATATACGAAAGAGAAACTACCACGTTTACGATACCAATGAATGCCGAACCATTTTAGCTGCTAAAGGTGGCTTCGTCACCTTGATCATGGCTACTTTAGTTTAGGCTAACGGTGAGCCTCGAGTATAAGCTGAAGAGAAAGACAATAGCAGCCGAAACGTAAGTATCGCATGCAATATACCGTTATGTCTTCACGATACATGTCATGTGTCATCTTCACGTGATCATAACTCATCATGCAGTTGGGTCTGGTAGTCGACGTGGAGGACACGATATTCGAGTTTTTGGAAGAGAGCCAGTAGATACGCGTACACGCGAAGCAGTGCGTTTCTTATATGCTAGCTAGCAAGTACACGCACAGCTTTGAATACATTAAATACGTATAATGTCATCAAAAACAACTCTTGTAAAATATACCAATTCTCGCAACTTAGTTGTTCTACCGTAAAAAGTTGTGAGATCCAAGTAAGTAATTAAGGGACCGTCTCTGTCTCAAGTAATTTCGTAACTAGCTAACCTAACGATAGTTAAATAGTGACCATATCATTATTAAAAACCTAACACGTCTAAAGCCGGATTTATATTTGTCTGACGTGTCGTGTCGTGACGCATCAGAATAGAATCGGTATCATACTTTTTATATGGCAACGTTTACACTTATATGTTGTGACATGTGATGGCTTCTTATGTGTCGCTTACAAAATGTATGATACCGATTCTGTTCTGATGCGTTACGTTACGACACGACACGTCAGTCAAATATAAATCACTTTTATGATTATTTACGCGCAGACAACAGTCACTTTAGTTTCAAGTTACCGGCAGTAAGGTATATGTCTATAGGTGAATGGATTGGCAATACCCGTTACACCGTACGTCGCGCTTTCATACAGGGTTTCTAATAGCTAATACCTTGTATGAACCTAATAAATCTTTTAGAGTATCTATGTTCAACTTTGTTTTTGAGTAAGTAGTATATATGTTCAACTTTGTTTTTGAGTAAGTAGTATCTATGTTCAACTTTGTTTTTGAGTAAGTAAATAAAAAATTCGTTTATCTAAAAGTAAATATATAAAAATGTAAAAATACCTATCTTGTAGGTAAATATTAACTTGAGATAAAAGAAATGTAAAAGCTTCTGTCTCTCTTTTCTGAATTTTTCGCAGATGTTGAGTTGCCAATGTGAATTTTGTTCTAGGTACGGCCAGCTATATCACTTTTAACCTTTATTTGCTTTACTCGGTTTCGATATAACTTCCATATCCAGTATGAAGAAAACTACCGCAACATAGGTACATATTTCATCAGGTAGGTACATAAAGCAACGCAGCATTTAATATTCTGGTTTTACATGTATATGACCTTTATTATTATTATTTATTATTTCCTTATTTTCAAATATGTTACTATCTAATAGTTCAATTGATTTATTTAACAATATTGTCTCTTGCGTGAAGCTCAGTTTTTTACTTTCGGCATGTGGTTCCCAACGGAATTGGTGTTTATTGGCGATGTTATCTTTCAGTTTTATATTGTGTGTGGACAGTACAGTTTCTAATCCTCCTCCAACTTTATATGCATTTGGAGCAGGATTTTGAATTGCTGTGATCAAAAATCGTGGAGTACGACACGTCGGGCCATAACTTACCGCTGGATAACATTTTGGTTTTTCAAGACAGTAGAATGTAGGTCCAGGAGTTTTTTCCTTACCATGCACAGGGATCCAGTTATACCAAGGTTGAAATCGTCCTTCTGAAGAAAAAAAGGGACTCTTGTTTTGTAATTGACGTGGCCTTACTATTTTAGCGTTTGGTTGCGCTAAATCTGCTGGGCTCGGTTCATTAACTTTTTTTAACAGTGGTTTCATTCTTATAGTACCCGATCTGAAACCCCATGTTTCTGTGACGGATTTGTATCTATATTTTTGCGTGTCTGTTATTAAAACATCCTCATCCTCATCATACTCATCTTCAATTATTATTTGTTCTTTAAATCTTTGCGTGCTCGATCCAAATGGAGCTGCATTACAATATTTTGGTCGACTTGACCTGTAATTTAGGTCATAACTTGCGGGACTCGGACCTACGTCATGACGAAATTTGAATCTTTCTGCTTTAACTCCAAAAAATGATGGGCTTGGCAACTTCGTGCGACTGAATTTTTCTGGGGGTTCAAGTTTGTCAAAGTCTCTTTTTATATAGTATGCAGTAGGTCCAGGTTTTATATCATATTTACCACTAACAAATCTCACTGCTTTATCACCTAAGCATTTCATATCTGTCCCTCTAGGTGAATTAGGAGAATAATCTGCCGGTCCAGGTCTTTTCTCGGTAAGATTTCGACGCTGCACCATTTCTATAAACCGATACTGTTTTGAATGTTTACGCCTTGAAGATCTTAATTTTTCAGCACAGAGCGTCTCATACCTTGGTTCAGATTCAATAGTATAGGATGCGGGGCCGGGAGTAACATCTGCCATTTTTTTGTCCCTTTGTGACCACTTACTCCATTTACATCCATGGTAAAAAGCAGTAGATTCAAGAGCCCTCGCGTCATAGAATGGCGGTGAATCTTGTTTCTTATTGATTTTATTTCTATTCAAAAAGGCAGAAATTGTAGATTTGGGTGTTATACCCTTAAATAATTTCTTTTTGACTTTACCCTGACAAATTACTTCTTCAGTAAAACATTGACATGGATTATCCTCACCACATTGGCAAAGAATCCTTTCTATGTCTTCCTTACTTAGCAAGTCGTAAGAAAATCGAGGAACATTAGACATTAAAGTAGTGCAATTCTGAATTTTTGTAGGTAAAGCAGTATTGTAAAGGGCGTGTGTCCATATTCTAGTACCAAGGTCGGAACCACGTTTACATTTTGAGAGGAACGGAACTTTATTTAAACGTAAAGGTCGTTGTGTATTTTGATAAGCTCCAGGGTCCAAAAGCTTGAATGGTTTCGCCGGCGGGGGAAACCTTTCGTTTAAGTTATAAGCCATTGCAGATTTTATTTCCCTAATTATCTACTGCTAATAAATGTATTTAAATGTTGTTTAAACCGTTTAGAGAGAATATAAAAAACATATTCACTATAAACTAATTAAAAGAAATAAATCTAAGAAGGAAAAACTATTTCAGAAACACACGGACCTAAATAACAATTATTAAATGTCGTTATAAAGCTATCATAGTAGATATATGTTTTATCTATGGTATCTATGAATAATATTATATATACCCTTTTACAAGCACAGAACAGACAACGCTACTAAAAGCTAACGCTTTTAGCAATAGAAGTAGCAAGGGGGTGTGGCCCGCGTACACCCGGGTGTGCGGAACAACGCAAGCGTGTACTAGCAGTCTTGTTTTGTTCTGTGACAAAAGGGTATAAATAATAATATTCAACTCTAAAGTAAGGGTGACATATTTCATTTTTCACTAAACATTAAACAGACATTTAGGCCACGCCCCTCGGTACGCTGGTTTCAATACAAAGAATTGACACTATAAATCTAGTTACCTCTTGTATCTGTGGATATATTAGTGAGTGTTTTTTTATTATTCTATTCTTTACAAGATAGCCCTTGACTACAATCTCACCAGTGATGGTAAGTGATGATACAATCTAAAAAGCGGGCTAACTTGTTCGGAGTAGCATGAAAATCCACACCCCTTTCGATTTGTACACGACATCGTTCCGGAACGCTAAATCGCTTGGCGGTACATCTTTGTCGCTAGGGTGATAACTAGCCATGGCGATGCCTCCCACCAGCGTTCTTCGTAAACCATCACGATACCACAATCTTTGTATTTGGGAAAAAATTAAGTTGGCAACACTGCAAAAAATCTTATCAAGCTTAGACTCAAAAGAGCTAGAACCATAGAAAATTTGCACGAAAAAACTAGAACTCAGAGCCAGCGTTATTAATGGTCTAAGGAGCCAGCTGACCAAAGAAATTAACTGTCACTGTCAAAGTTGCCGACTGACTCAAGAGTCAAGTCTGTTTTACTTTTATTTTTTTTTATTTTAGAAAGTGATCTATGATTGACTGTTTCAAAGTTAAGAATAAAATTTTATATTAGAAAAATAATATTAAAATTTCCAAATAAGCATCGTCCAAAAATTTATAGTTGTATGAACATATTGACTTAGACTTGCGCTAGTTTAATAATTTGTTAATGATTTACAATCTCTATTTTGAATAGTTATCTTATCAGTTTTGTTTACTTTTATTGTAACAAAAATATCCACGTCTGTTAAAGTAAAGCATTTAACATCAATCAGGAATAGGCTCGTAACTATAATGTCTAGGTTAGGAGCACTGGCTTTGACTAAAAACACTGGAGCGAAGCACACTGCTACAGTCATATTTTTTCATGGATCAGGTAAATAAATTACTAATATTATTAATGCGAAAGTTTGTATTGATGTCTGTTATTCTTTAACGTTGCCAACTACTTAACGGATTTGGGCAAACTTTGTATAATAGATAGATTATACCAGGATTGTACATACAGGCCACTTTTTATGGCAATATAATTCAAGGTTCCCGCAGGATTTATGAATTATTGATGTAGCTCTTTTAAACGAAAACTATGGAATGGATTTAAAATGGAGATGATTTATGGCCGCCGCTTTCTACATCCATGGCCGTGGGTTTGATTTCCACAACTGGAAGATATTTGTGTGATGAGAATGGATGTTTTGCAGTGCCTGCGTGTATTTATTTATTTTTTTATCTTAGATAGGCTTGTGCTTGACTACAATCATGCATGTAAGCAATGAAGAGGTCTAAGATGAAGCACGCTTGCCTAGAAGATGCCAATTCACTCTTGCCTTGGGAAATTGTAGGGGCACCAATTGTAGGTGTCAGGAAACACACGCCGGAAAGGCATTCCACATCTTAGCAGTTCTAATTAGAAACACTGATGCAAAACATTTTTTGTGGGTTGACTGAATGTGGACAACTAAGGGATGCCATTTTCTGATGATGTTTTGCTGTTCTGTGGTAGAATGGGGATGGAGGAACAAGATTATAAAGCTCCTAAGCACACTCTCCAAAGTATAATAATAATAAGCTTTATTTTCCCATTTAGATAGTGATATAAACTATTCTAACTAATATATATATTTATCTAAATAATTAATTATGTTATTGTAGTTAGTTATGTTATTGTAGGTAGAGAGCCGTGATAGCCCAGTGGATATGACCTTTGCCTCCGATTCCGGAGGGTGTGGGTTCGAATCCGGTCCGGGGCATGCACCTCCAACTTTTCAGTTGTGTGCATTTTAAAAAATTAAATATCACGTGTCTCAATCGGTGAAGGAAAACATCGTGAGGAAACCTGTACACCAGAGAATTTCTTAATTCTCTGCGTGTGTGAAGTCTGCCAATCCGCATTGGGCCAGCGTGGTGGACTATTGGCCTAACCCCTCTCATTCTGAGAGGAGACTCGAGCTCAGCAGTGAGCCGTATATGGGTTGATATCGATTGATCGATCGATTGTAGTTAGTTGGTACTAGTTAATAATGGGCCCCTTCGGGTATAAGCCTCCTCCATCTTTTTCCAGTTGTCCCTTTCTTTTGTGAGTTCCATCCAACCTTGGCCAGCCACTGCGGTAATGTCGTCTACCCACCTTCCTATAGGCCTTCCTACCTTCCTTTTACCAAGTGGACCTTTCCAATAGGTAATTTTCTTAGTCCACCGTTTGTCCTTTAGCCTGCCAAGGTGGCCTGCCCATCTCCACTTAAGTCTTTGTGCATGGTCCAGAGCATCTGTGAGATTAGTTTTTTTCCTAATAATTATACTGTTTATTTTGACAGCTTTTTTTAGTTTCAAGATGCTCCTTTCCATTGCACGTTGTGTGGTGATGAGTTTATGCGTCAAACTTGTGTTGTAGACCCATGTTTGGCAGGCGTAGGTTAGGCAAGGTAGAATAGTTGTCTCCATTACAACCCTTTTTAAGTTCACAGTGTAATTTCCCTTGAAAATTTCTTTGTGAGCCCAGAACTTTTTCCATGCTATATTTGCTCTTCTATCCACCTCTGCTTTATTGTTGTCTTTGTTAAAAGAAATTTTCTTTCCTAAATAAACATAGTTCTTTACATATTCTATTATCTTATTGTCTATTTCTACCGGTTTTTGGTGGTGGTTGGTCATTATTTTTGTTTTGGTAAAGTTAATCTGTAACCCTACTTTTTTGCTTTCTACACTCAGCGTCTTTATCATTTCTTGAAGTTCTGAGGCTGATTTAGCAAATACTGCAATGTCGTCTGCGAATCTTAGGTGACTTAAGAATTGGTCTATGATCCAGATTCCCTTCTTTTTCCAGTTTAATGTTTGGAATACATTTTCTAATACTGCAATAAATAGTTTTGGTGACAGTGGGTCACCTTGTCTGACACCTCTTTGTATTGCAATTTCTTCGCCTTATTTTCTAGTTTGATTCTACTAGTTGTGTTTGAGTAAATATTTTTAATAATGTTGATATATGTGTTGTTTATATCGCATGTTTCTAATGCTTTCCAAATTGAGCTGTGGTAGATGCTGTCAAAAGCCTTGAAGTAGTCAATAAAGGCAATATAAAGTGGTTGATTGTATTCACTGAATTTTTCTATTATTTGCTTGATTGTGTGGATATGGTCAGTTGTAGAAAACCCTTCACGGAAGCCTGCTTGTTCCACAGGTTGCATGCTATCTATATTAGATGAAATTCTTTTCAGCAAGATGCTTGAGAAGAGTTTGTAGATGCTGGGAAGCAGGCTTATCGGTCTATAGTTCCCCAAATCTAGCGGGTTTCCTTTTTTGTACAATAGAATTATGCTTGATTTACACCACTGATGTGGTACTTTTCCTTGTACTAATACTTTATTAAAAAGTGTTGTTAGGAATGTGATTAATTTGCAGGCTCCTATTTTCTCCAAAGTATATCCGGTGGTAAAAAAAAGATAGACAGGCAATGTTGCTCATGTCATATTTATACATTATAGTAGTATTTATGTGGAGTTAATAGATATATATATATGTATATAAATAATTCTGCCAATCACTTTGCCACAGCAAAATCCATCGGCTCTTCGAACAATGTGGCCTGCCAATTATCACTTCAGCTTCGGGATACGCTGAGCTATGTCACTGACTTTGGTTCATCTGCAGATCTCCTCATTCCTGATTCAATCACGCAGAGAAACTCCAAGCATAGCTCGCTCCATTGCCCGCTGAGTGTCTTGTTTGAAATTGAAGGCCCATAGTCAGAGACCAAGTATCGGATCTGTAGGTCATCACTGGCAACACACACTGATCGAAAACTTTCGTCTTTAAGCACTGAGGAATTTAGGACAAAAAGATGTTAGAGAGTTTCTGCTGCCCAGCCTATAGTATAGATATATTTATTATATTTTTTGCACGAATTTCAGGAGGCACTGGTTCTAACATGAAAGAGTGGGTAGATATATTAGCAAAGAATTTTAGTTTTCCACACATAAGGATCCTATATCCAACAGCTCCCCTTCAACCATATACACCAGCGGAAGGGGACATGAGCAATGTTTGGTTTGACCGCATAGATATACACCCAAAAGCACCAGAAGCACTGGAATCATTGAAAAAAATTGAAGCAGATATCAAAAATCTTGTTAAAAGTGAAAATAATGCTGGTATACCTAACAATCGAATTATTGTTGGTAAGTTGTTTTATTAGGACTAACCTCTTTTTATAACCATTATATTTTAAAAGGTAATATCTGCCTATGCAGTAAAAAATATTTTTTTGAGCAATTGAGATGAATAATTACTTTATATCCCTAATTATACTTTTAAGTTGATATCTCATTATAAGACTTAACAGCTCACTTTTGGGCCAGGCCTTTCTCCTTATAGCAGGCAAGCTTTTTTTTATTCCTTACAAGTTTGCCCTTGACTACGATCTCACCTGATGGTGTTGCAATGATGATGCAATCTAAGATGGAAGTGGGCTAACTTGTTCGGAGAAGAATGAAAATCCACACACCTTTCGATTTCTACATGATATAGTACCGAAACACTAAATCGCTTGGCGGTAAGTCTTTGTTGGTAGGGTGGTAACTAGCCAGACCTGAGCCAATTCAGAAAACCTCAATCGACCCAGCTGGGGAACAAACCCAGGACCTACGTCTTGTAAATCCACTGCGCATACCACTGCGCCACAAAGGCCGTCAAAATGCAGAACTATTAATATAACATACTCTTAATTTATGTACAATTTAAAAAACTGTCATCATCTCTATTCTTAATAGAACTTTTGTGTATTGTTCATTCAACACCTGTTTATTTTGTGTTGTAGGTGGTTTTTCTATGGGTGGTGCGCTTGCACTACACACAGCATACAGATGGATGCCAGACTTGGCTGGCGTGTTTGTTTTCAGTTCATTTCTCAACGAAAATTCTGTTGTTTATCAAGACCTAAAAAAATACTCTAACCATGGTAAGGATTTATTTTTTAATTAATTTATTATATCTCAAGCAATCAGTTAATGTTGAATTTGGAATCATTTAAAATAACTTACACAAGTAATCATACCTGTATCAAGTACTTACCAAATACAGGACCAATTAGCAAACTCAAAATATGGGCCTATAAAAAACGTTAGCCTACAAATTATTATTCATGAAATTATAATTTTTATTTTCCCTGTGGATATATAAAAATTACTGCGGCTAGGTCAGCTGCGTTGTGTGTTTTTATTTTACACTAGCGGGTGTCCGCGACTAAATTCCATTCACATTCTAACACAGTCACAGTCTAAGGCCTTGCTACAATATATATTTAGTGAAAAGAAATATAGCTCACTCTTTCTTTGCAACAGGATGAAATTGGTCGACTAGCTCTAAAAAGATAGTACTCTTCACGAGACGTGTCGTTTCACATCGAGAAGCTACTGCTACTACTTTGTTAAGTAGTATTTGTGTTGTGATTGCAATGATTTAATATTCTTAAGTAATAAAGTGATAACATTTTCAGTGCCGCTACTGCAAATACATGGCGATATCGATGATCTGGTGCCTAGCTTGTGGGGTAAAACTACTTTTGAAGAGTTGCAAGGACTTGGAGTTCAAGGAAATTTTCAAATAATGGAAAGACTAGGTCATTCGCCAAATATGAAAGGTTTAAATATTATAAAAAATTGGATTCAAAAGGTCCTACCAGAAGATTAAACGTTATCATATTATGCTTTAGATAGTTACCTACTTTGTTTCAAAAAGCGCAAAAATCTTTTGTAAGAGAATATGTAGTTAGTTTAAAGTTATAATAATAAACGTTATTGATTTACCTACAAATGTATTTCATTAATTCATTACTCACTCTATCTAGCGGACCAAGCGGGGGGCGGGAGAGACGGTCCCTCCGGGTCGCTGGCCCCTAAATCTTGGATCACCTTATACCTCTAAAAATTGGAGACCCCAAGATCTGATCTTTTCCAAAATTATGGTAGGAATACTAATAAAATGTAAATTTAATCTTTTAGAAAACAAGAAGTTGTTGCCGTTGTTGCAACATGCAATGCAAGTACACAAACCGGCGTATAAACACGACGGAAACTGATTACAAAGATGAAACATCGATTCTATAGAAACGGTTTTTATTATAAACACGTTAGATCGTGGTTATATGCTTTAGAGTTTAGAGACTGACAGGTAACGTCTAGCGAGGTAATCGGTCTGAGGTAAATATCGAACTATTAAGTATATGAAAACTTTTTCTACTTATTACAGTAGACGAACGTCATTCGAGCGAGGTGTCTAGTTAATCGGCATTAGCTTGGCTGTAACATGGGGGTGAAACTTCCGCACAGTTCGCTTACGTAAAATATTTTGTATGAAGTGCTGCCCTCCAGTGCTCACGGTACAAAAACTTAAGCGAAGTTTTCTCAGGCACAATATAGATGGCACGCATGAAGCACATTATTTGATTAAAATCACTCCTGTTCAAACTATAAAAAATTTAAAAATATAGTTTCAAATATGACAGTTTAGCTGTCTTTGAATTTTTTCTGTTGTTGCTATAGTGACATGCTGTTTAAAACTTGGTGACAGTGGTGAACGAAAAATATTAAAATAAGATGTAATCGGTACAAATAAGTGATTAAAATGGGTATTACTTGTGGATTTGGTGTGCATAGTTAATAATTAACCATGGAACATGCTCGACCACCATCGGAATTATGCTTAGAAGGCGGCCCGGTGTGTCGCGAAACGGCGTGGCGAAAATGTCGCCAGCAATTTTACGTATTCTTAAAGGTGACCAGTGTGTAGATGTTATCAGTGGTTATTTATAATCGTAAAAGTCAATATTCATAGTTGGTGCACTAATGTTATCAGGCTGCTGAAGTGCATTAAGATATTTTCATAATCACAAAAGAAAAAATAAATCGTTGAATAATAAGAATCTTCTTTTTTTCTTTGATTAAAAATCCTTTAATTTGAAGGATTATTGTAGTTTGTTTTCCTTATTACTATATATAATAATATTAAATTCAAATTTTATAAATATATGATATTATATATTTATAAAATTTGGCTATTTTAAATATTTAGGTACATTAGTATTATATTGTGAAATATTAAATGTTTACATTAATTTTTTTTTCATTAATAATATATAAGAATTAAGGAAATCAAACAGCAATAATCTTACAACTAAAAATATAGATTGTACTCGTAGAGGGAACGCCATCTATGGGTAGCCAATAAATCTAATTAGATTGCGCCATCTAGTGATCACGGTACATAACTTTTTTAAACTGAAATGATAGTTGCGTATCTATCTCAATATATAATGTATCATCTATGGGCTGTAATGTCGATACCGTTCAATATTAACCAAACTAATTGTCATTTTTACCAAACTAAATTATTAATTTAAATCAAAGATGGGCCCTAAGAAAGGCAAAGAAGCGAATGATAATGAAAACTACTGGAGAACAAGTATTGAAGAAACACCTTTAGATGATGACTCATGGAAAGTAAAAGTAATTATTATAGAAGCAGCTGGTAGCGATCCGGACCGTATTTATTTAGGAAAGTTTGAAACATACGCAGCAGAAGAGAGAAGATTTGTTATTAAAAATATTTGTAAAACTGAAACTATTTTTATGATTAATCAATTAGGTGGGGAAAAGAAAGTAAAGGATGATAATCTAAGAGTATTTGAAGAAGGACAAGCTTATCTTAAAGAAAAAAAAGATATACCACCAGAAATATTAGCACTCATAATTAAGCATTTAATTATAAAAATGAAAACAGAATATATTTTCATCAAAAACCAAAAACTTAAAGTGACGGAAGGAATGAAAAGGGAATCTTCTACTATGATTGATAAAGCGGAAGTTAGGGGAACGGTTAACGATAAACTTGCTGAACGTCTAGAAGTTACACCACCGCCTCTAAAAGGCAAAAAAGAAGAAAAAACAGATCCTATACCAGTAGAAGATGAAAATAAAAAATATAATACGCTACTTAGAGTAAGAGGTGAGGAGTGGAGAGATAAAGTATATATTGATGACTATCCAACAGATGGTCCCAGTTTGTACGTTGCCGTAACGGGATTTGCGGATGCTAATTTACCTGCATGTCTTGTAAAAATTGGTATACCTTTAACAGCTGTGGTTCAAATTAGAATTAATCCTGCCACGACCAAAGTGCCGACGTGCTTAACACGGGCAAGCAAAAGGGGACAAAGTCAAACAGAATTGCTGGCCGAAAAGTCTCTTAAATATTGGGAAGATATACAATTACTGCGTCTGGACAAAGATATTGGAGAAGTTTTTAAAAACACTGCATTTGTTGTTTTTTCACCTCCTTATTGGAATAATAGTAGTTTGTCAGGTAATGCTGAACAAATCTACAACGAAATCAGTTTCTTACTGTACGATCTTCAGGATTTAAGCAGACAACATACTAATTATTTAAAAAATATGGAAATCATTAATGTACCAGAAGAGTATAAAGATGATCGCTATTTATCTATTTACGGTAGACATATAGATGGTTTACCTTTTGAATCAATAACCAGTTTCTTAGTCTTAGATAGTATTCTTCAAACCATATCTGATAGTCAGTCTTTTAGTGGAATGACCGTAACATCATCTATATTTACGACGATAAGCCATTCTCCGCCTAAGTCAAACGACGACGATAAGCTACAACAATCCCAAGCTCTTGTAAATGAATTTATAAACCAACTTTGTCAAACAGATTCTCGCAATAAAAATTATCGATTCACTTACGGTAATGAATATGAAAGTTTAAGAAACCCTATTGTCATAAATTATGGTGATTTTTGTAAATATAACACATTTCACCTTGGTAATATAAACTTAGAAAACATAGTCAGCAGAATGTTAATTGGAATGCCGATCAATAAATTATGGATGAATAGAAATAAACTAACAGAGGAAATAGAGGCAAAAATAAAATTTCATGTAAATGTATTGCTTTCATGCTTCAATCGAACTGATGTTGAAATTGCAGAATTAAATCGATTGCTACATATTTTAGCTTGTCGAAAATTATATAACAATAGAAGCTCATTAAAAAAGGAGCACTTAGTTTCTTCAACTTTATCCGAATTTAAAAAAACTTATTTAAACAGAAGTGTTTTAGCCGAACCATTATCAAAATCTAAATACACAATAAGTACAAGCTCTACGTCATCTTTATTTCCTTCCTTAGTAGAAAGCAACGTATCATATAAATCTTCGAGTGACGAACAAAATAAAGATACCCGAATTAAATTACTTTTTGATTGTCCTGATATAAGTGAATTGGTATCGGCGGCTGAAATAGCCATTCAAAGACCGATTAGTCATATGATTGATGATTTTGAATATTTTGAAGATTTTACAGGTATAAAGGCTTTTCAAGTACTTCAAGATGCTTTTAATAAGTATAATTGCGTAGATTATAAGTATTGCGAAGTAACTGATTCTTTTATAATGATGTTTTACAATAGTCAAGATAACGATGGAATAGCTAGAAAGGAATGGCGATGCCATCTTCCTACGTCATTATGTTTACAAGACTTTTTTGATTTTGTGTTAAAAGAACACTATGATTGGATTAAAGATGAAGAAAAAATGTATGAAGAAAATATTTTAGTTAAGTCGCGATCTGAATACAAGGACTTCAGAGTTCCGTTAGATTACAAATCTTGTGTAGATGAGAACGATGTAAAAATGGAACTTCTTATGGAAGGTTCCTTGAAATATGAAGAAATTACAAATCTTGATACGCCTAATAATGAAAGTTCTCAATTTAAAACATCTGCTTCCAAAAGAACATCATTATTTTCTGGAGCTGATTCTGATGCTAAAAGCTCAAAGAAACAAAAATCACCGGCTACTGTTACTCCCAAGCTAATAATTTCTCAGCTAGAACAAGAAAAATCTAAGCTTTCCAAAAAAACATTCTCTGGTTATGATTTAGGAGATAGAAGAGTTGAAGTTTTTGGAAAAGATAGTAGCTATTTCTCCAAGGATGGCACTCAAATATCAACTTTTTATACTTTAGTAATACCAATGAATTTAGAATATATAACTTTAAATGTACTTCCAGGCAATAGTCAAAATGAGTTTTGGATGCATAAAGTCATTGGAGAGTTTATTAAACCAGAAATAATTAACGCATGTGAGTCTTTTAGAATTTCAAGCAAAGACGAATTAATTATTTATATTAAAAAACAAACTTATCAAATTCCCATCCCGTTAGTCTCCACTTCCTCCTGTAAACAAAGCTCCGTCACATCTATATCTCATGAAAAAGTTAGAGTCCCACAATTATTTGAACATAAGTCATACCATTCGGTATTTGTTACTTGGCCTAATGGACTCATAACCGAGAGTGTTTATAAAAATAATTCACCAATTTTTTCCCACATTAAGCAATATTATAATTGTTCTCCATCGCAACTCGATGAAGAAATGAGATGTATTTCGTTGAATGGAGAAGTTATAATTTTTAAAAATAACGGTGATATCAATATACTTTTACCAGACGCTTCTTATATTAATATAACAAAATGTAGAAAAGAAATTGTTTCTGACGAAATTTTGGAAGATGTATCTAGCGCAGATATTTCAACGAAAGTTAAAAAAGTAAAAGTAAAATCCAAAAGTAAAGGTAAAGCTTTTAAGTCATCTAAGAACAACTTTAACGAAGATGAACATGAAATCGCTTCAAAACCAGTTGAATATAAATTAGTTATAGAAGAATTTGAAACTATTGATGCAAATGGCTTTAGACGAAAATGGATTAATCATGATTATTTTGACGTAGAAAAATTGCTCATGCAAACAAAAACCAATCATTATCTTGGGGAAATATTTTCCAAACGTATGGATGGAACTACTGTGGTGCTAAATAAGGATGGAATTCAATTTGTAACTTTCCCTAATAAAACCAGAATTCTGACTGAGTATAAAATTGATTATGAAGAAGTTTTTCCTGAATGGACTGAAGTAGAAATAGAAAATTTTTCTACAGTTAGTATAAGTGCCGATCTTTCGAAATCAAAAGAGTCTTCGTCACAAAAAAGTTTTCCATATACAACCAGTAATAGTGAAACTAGTTTAGGATCCAGTAAACTAAGATCAGAAGAAATAGATGATAAAGAACAAAGGACCGATGGCTATATTTTCATTCATATTATCTACACGATCGAACATCCAAATTTTACAACAATTACGATTGACAAATCTACACGTAAAATAAGTATTGAATCACCAAATAAATCATGCGTGACATTTGACATGGAAAATAATTATGAAATCTTACAAGACGGTCAGACTTCCGCAAAGTTTAATGGAGAAACCTTAAACATTAGTTATGAGGCTTGCTCTAAATGTAAGTCGTTTACAAAGTGTGAAGTTAAAGTAAAATCTGCAGAAATTAGCAATGTATCTCAAGTAGAAAAAAATTGGTTAAAAATGAAGGACTCGTTTTTTAAAAATGTTATCGTTAACGAAGAAGGCACCATCAATGTAGTCAATGACACTTTATCCAATGATTCTGAAGAAGTGGTTGATTCTACACAACAAAAACAAGGAGAAAAAAACACAGTAGAGAACTCTGTAACCACTCATGGTAAATGTAACCAAATGTATGAAGCAAGATCTTGCAGATTTTTCATACTTGCCCGGTTGGTTATATTTTATATTAAAAGATTTAAACTTTTCTTAAAATGCTAAATGATCATTGTTATTTAATTTAGAGATTTAACATGCTCGGAGTTGGTGCATCGGGAAATTATAGAACAATATATGCAAGCCTGCTTCTCTGAACCCTGGTGCAGCATCAATCACTACGATACTTTTGGAGACCACCGCACTCTTTGGTCGATTCTCAATCCTTTGCACGTTACCGAATCAGAGGTATCATTTATATGCTTTTAAGTTAGTAGCGCTAATGTCTAAGTTTAGCGCTTTATCTACTTATGTTATGTATAGGTATGTACATTAGAAACATTCAAATTAATGAAAAGACGATATCAATCTATACTTCTATACTAATATTATAAAGAGGTAAAGTTTGTAAGTTTGTAAATTTGTAAGTTTGTAACATTCTTTAAATGGGGTAATCTTCGGAACTACTGGTCCGACTTCAAAAATTCTTTCACCAGTAGAATGCTCATATATATTAGCCGAGTTATCACAGTTTTCGTCATACAGGTCGGACTGAAAATCCTCTTAAACAGACTTATTCGCATGCGCTGCCTTAACTATTGTGTAAAATTTAAATTAATGTATGGAGACTTTATGTATCTTTAAAAGTTCTACAAAAAAGTCCGCGACACCATATATCTATCTTCTATATATTAGCAGATATAGAACCTTTTGTGTTTTAAAAATTATTAATTTTATATACTTAGGTTTACGTCATTATTTATACAACTAAACTTTAATCCTTATTAAAATAAATTATTTAATAATCACAAGGATATTATGGAGATAAGATTTGCCCTTTACAGTATGTTAATTACTTAAATAGTTTCGGAGATAATACAAAATTTCTAAGAGACGCAGAAATTTCGCTATATGACGCCCCGCGCTTACATTTACGTAGTTCCCGTTCCCGTGTGAATATGGGGATCAAACATAGCCTATGACACTCGCAAATAACGTAGCTTTCTATTGGTAAAACAATTTTTCAAATCGGTCCAGTAGATCCAGAGATTACCTCCTACAACCACAGAAACTTTACCTCTTTATATTATTAGCATAGAAGTCTCTATTTCCCTTGGTCATCGCACCACTCTCGAAGGGCTGGACCGATTTTGCTACGGGTAGGGAAGCGTAGGGGTAGTGTAGGGGTAGGGTAGGGGTAGGGCCGGGGTAGGGCCGGGGTAGGGTAGGGGTAGGGTAGGGTTAGAGGTAGGGTAGAGGTACGGGTAGGATAGGGAAGTGGTAGGGTAGGAGTAGGATAGGTGTGAGATAGGATAGGTGTGAGATAGGAGTACGGGTGGGATTGGGGTAGGAAAGGGATAGGGTACGGGGAGGGTAGGGGTAGGATGGGGGTAAGGTATAGGTAAGGTAGGGGTAGGGTAGGGGTGGGTTTGGGGGGGTAGGGTAAGATGTGGGTAATTGTAGGGTAGGGGGAGGGTAGAGGTAGAGGTAGTAGTAAAGTTGACACCGAATTTAACGCGGACAAAGTCGCGGGCGTCCGCTAGTATAAATACATAGACGAACTTGAAGGCTAGACTGTGATCAAGGTATCTCTAAAAAAAACTAATTTTTATAATGATGTCATGTTGATGATTATGTATAAGTATTTTATTAGAAGCTATTCAAATAATGACAGGTATGCTAATAAGTAGGTACTTACTATAGCTTGGCAAATTCGTTCGTAACACTCCCGATGGTCCGCGCGGTCCGGGAGGGGGATAGCGATGCCCCACTCGCACGACTTCATATTCGCGCAGTCCTTCCCTCTGCCCCCCGCGCGCTTGACTTCACATCCGCGTAGTATTTCCCCCCGTCGCCCGCATATCATGGGGGTGCCATCAACGAACTTGCCAAGCTATAATACCAATTTAATTCCGTCAGAATTGGCTGATGGATTCCAAACTGTCCGATAAACCCAAGTACTTGGCTAATATGGATCTGAAAAAAGATTGCGGTAAAGGTTTTTACAGTTGGATGCGACCTTACAAATGTTTTCAACCTAAACCAATAACACCTGATAACGTTTTGCCAGAGAGACTACCAAGAGCTTTTATATTGCGGTACGTTTGTGTTGCTTTTAGTAAGATAACTAAATATATAAAAAGCCGAGCGTTAAAATAAACGTAAGTAAATGTAAATTCGTAGATTTGAATATGTATTCAAAAATAGTTCAGTATTTAATGTTACTTTATTAAAATCACCACAACGGCTTCATACAGTTTTGGACCAATTCCTTTTTCTCCTAATGACTTATTGGCCCCAATTTATATATAACACGAGCAGAATATAATTTTTACAGCTTCATCGTAAGCCAAATTCAACCAGCCTATAGGACGTCAAGCGAAATTAATGTCTTATTGTTCTACCTTATCAGCACTCTGGAACAGCAATGGAGAGACGCCCAAAGAAATGTATTGAAAGGCAGTAAAGAACTTTTAAATGCAATACTTCGATACCGTCATCTCATGGAGTCTGATCATTCTAACTCTATTTTGAACTTGCCAATATACGATTTAAGAACAGAAGACGGAAGGAACACTAACGAAGTTGTTCAGGCTATTGCAGACAGGTAAGAAAATGTCTGATAGAATGAGAACTTGGTCTCTTACTCTTAAGAGAGTCTCCCTACAAAACAGGTAAACCATGCGTGTCTCAATTTTAGGTTTACGAACTTTGACTTAGGTAGTTGTAGTTGGTCAACTTTTTGAAATCCTATTGGCTTTGGACGTAATGGTAAGGTGTAGGTACAGATAGGTGTTTGACAGTAGATAGTTGACAGACAGCTAGTGTAAATGGGGATGATGACTAGGTTTGAATATATTTATTTTTAGGAGACATTCGGGTAAATAAGGTCAATATTAACTAATTAATATGAAAAAAAACAGAGATTGACTGGATGTTTGCAAAATAAATCTAATATATAAAATTCTCGTGTCACAGTTTTCGTTGCCATACTCCTCCGAAACGGCTTGACCGATTTTGATGAAATTTTTTGTGCTTATCCGGTATCTATGAGAATAGGCCAACATCTATTTTTATACCCCTAAGGGTAGGGTAGAGGTAGTTGAAAGTTTACATCGAGTTTCACGCGGACGAAGTCGCGGGCGTCCGCTAGTAATATTATAAAATTTCAAAATCTACCAAAATATTTAATGTAAGAAATCTTTACTGAATTTATTATACTATATTAATATATGAAATATTAAAAAAATATATGAAAATTCATACATTTTTAGCTTCCTTCCATTAAACGTGACTTTTTTCAATATATGAACTATAAACATAAACGCACAAATAACAAAGACATTTGAAATTTTGTTCAAACGCCCTACAAATCTAACAAACATTATGATCAACTACGTCATTATTTCGTGCCATTTTGTGTAGGTCGCTTTTCAGTTTCTTTGTTGTCATCGCATGCGGCACCATAGAGTAGTCAGTTAGAATTTTATATAGATACTCATATTGCGATACTTGATTTTCTCTTTTAAGTTCATTTCGCTTAAGGAGTCTGCTTTTTGTTTTTATAATAATATTTTTTATTAGTATCAACTTAATAACTCTAATTCTTTATGGGTTACTTGGGATAGGCGGGGAGAGTGACTTGAGTGGAAAAGGGGAGTGTTTGTATACAGTCAAAGGATCCTTTAACCCTACTCACATCGTTCACAAGTACGTGACTCCACTCAAGGTCATTTTCTGCCATTCTAGGCTCTTTTTTGGTTACAGTTTGATTTGCTAATTAAGTTGTCCTGACAAGTGTTGTAAATCATATACCTTTGTTCTACATTAGTTTTCTTATATTTGCAATCACCTTTTGAGTCCTATAATATGAATTCTAATTAACAATGAAATCTTTAATCTGGTAGGGTATATGAAGAGCTGAAGAATCGCCTGGCAGAAGATGTGCAGACTAGGGTGAAGCCTGGCATTACTACCAGAACTAGCCCATCAATAAAGGAAGAGTCTTTAGAAGGAGAAGGTACCATTATAATTGAAAATACTCATAGATAGATAACTTATACTTATTTAATTTAAAAGGGTCTTAAATTTTTCATTAGCGTTCTACTAGATTGAAAATTTATTATAATATACATTATACATATACAAAAATTTCATTTTTTATTTATTTTTTGACAATACGAGCCAAAACTTTCATCTTTAATTGATCAGTAGGTAATCAACAGCAAAGCATCAGGAACATAATTTGATGCTATATATCGCTTTTTAGTTTATTCGGTACGTTATATGTTTTTGAAACGGTTTATTATTAATATTTTAATTAAATTTTTTAACTGATTCATGACGGCATTCATACTTAACCTTAACCAAATGCAGTGTTTGACAAAATTAAGTTATCAATTAGTTTCATGTTCCAACCACTTGATGTACAAAGCTGAAATTTGGCAGGGAGGTAGATTGTAGTTGGTATGTATCCACTACGAACGGATTTTGGGATCGGAATTAAAGAGGTCTAAGGGCGGACGAAGTCGCGGGCGTCTGCTAGTACCTACATATATTTACCCACTTATACAAATTGAATAAATGCAGTAGGTATGCATAATGCAGCTAATGTGGATTTTTTTGCCACAGAACCTGAATCACATCATGATCTTATAATATGGGAAGAGGAACGTACGACTTTAGTGAAAGATGCGAAGTCAGCGACTGAGATGCGCCCCAACTTAAAGAGATACTGGCGGCGACACGCTGAAGAGTTGAAAGAGGAAGAGTTTTATCGGTAATACATATTTAATATACTTGTCATCATCATCATCATCATCATCATCATCATCATCATTATCATTTTCGGTTCACTGCTGAGCTCGTGTCTCCTTTTAGAATGGGAGGGTTTAGGCCAATAGTCCACCACGCTGGCCCAATGCGGATTGGCGGCATGCGGCGGCAGACTTTTACGCATATAATTAAGATTAATACGAGTATATACTTGTATATATATAAAATTCTCGTGTCACAGTGTTAGTTACAATACCCTCTCTTCCGAAACGGCTTGACCAGATTTTGATGAAGTTTTATTCGGTACGTCTGAGGTCATCGGTTGTTACCTATTTTTATACAACTCAGGGATAAAAATATTTTTTTTTTCATTTTATAAGTAAACCACGAGGCATTTAGCTAGGTTACAGGCAGTAGGTACCTAACTATATGGGTAAGGTACCTGTGCTATATCTACAATTGTTTTTCTTTACAAGAATTTGCCTACAATCTCATCTCTGATGGTAAGTTGTGATGCAATCAGTGATGAAAGTGGACTAACTTATTAGGAGGAGGATGAAAATCCACACCCCTTTCAGTTTCTCATCGTATCTGAACGCTAAATTGCTTTACCTGTAGGGTGGTAAGTAGCCACGGCCGAAGCATCCCATCAGCCAGACCTGGACCAATTAAGAAAACCTCAATCAGCCCAGCCGGGGATCTAACCCAGGACTACCGTCTTGTAAATCCACCGCGCATACACCACTATACCACTGCACCACAGAGGTTGTCCAAAACCAGCATCCTTTATTTGTCGCACAGGTATCTTCTCCGAGAGGGAAGTGTGCCACCATACTTCCTGAATGTTCTGGGTGGCGCAATTTGGTGGGAGATGGACAAAACCGCAAATGCTGCTATAACGAAGGCCGAAAGGAGCAAAATGAAATGCTCGTGTCCAGAGAAAGATCCAGCGAAGGATTCAGAGAAGCATCCAGAGAAGGATCCAGAGATGGAGTAGATATATCTACCTACATAATGTCTACCAACCATTACTTATTTTGTTACATTGTTATTATGTACTTTTATGGATAGGTAAATAGAAAATAACAATGAAATAAAACATTAATAATAGAAAAGATGTATTATTTTATTTTATAATTAACAACAAATCATCTCAGAATCTCTGATTATTACAGACATTACAGAGCTCAAGAAAGTTAATTACCTTTTAGTTTTAGTTAATAGCCTTTTCACGGCTAAACTGCTAAACCGATCAAGATGAATTTTGGTATTTTCATAAATGGGATCTTGGAGCAGAACATAGGCTACTTTTATCCCTAAAATTAAAAGAGAAGGAGGTGAAATAGGGGTTAAAAGTTTGTATGGAAAGTCATCCATTTTAAACCCACTTCAAAAAAAGGAACTCGAATTAAGGAGGTTCTCAACTCGAGTCTATGTTTTTAAAGTTACAGTTATAATAAATTGTGAATTAATCATGAAGAAAATTAGGAGATTATTTATTTATATAAAGCACGCCAACAATACACATATTAAACGTTAAAACATAAAATAACACAAATTAAAGAATTCTGATATGCATATAAACAATAGGCGCACATAACATTTATATAATTATATGTCAACACTTAACTAATTACAATATGTCAAATATATAGGAAGGATTAAATTACGTAAATGTAATGTGATTTAAGAAATTTTAAAATTGAACCTCTAAATTGGTGAAATAAGTAGGGGTTGTTGCTTTTCATTGATTTCCACGCAGAAGAAGTCGCGGGCGAACGCTAGTTGTTTTATATTTTTACAAATGCTAATATTAATTTAGCTTGGTATGTAACTATTACTATGTAGGTAACCAATAATGTAAAACCTGCCAACAGATGGCGCTTTATCATTTTATATCGCGCTTTAAGAGTTCGTTTTGAATATCCATAATACTCTATTGTGCACATGCTTACACCGTTTGCGTAATGAGACTCTAGAAACTAATTGAAATTTTTGAAACGGGTACCGTTTTGGTACCTGTCAGAATTCAGATGTACAGATCTATAACAATACTTCTAAACAAGCTGATAATATGTTATTAGTCTCAGTTAATAAGATCCCGTATTTAAAATGACATTCACCTTCACCGACCTGTCAACTGGATTATAACCTTTTAAATCGAATTAAATATATCAATTTTTTTTTCATCTTTCAGTTTTTCACTGGTTTGGGTAAGAGACATATTTCATATTCATACCAATCGAGTAAACGAAAGTACATATTAATTTTACTATTTTTTCTTCGTCACAACTCTTAGGTTGGCAGGTATAAACAGGTAAATCGATACTATTAGCTAGCACTACAGGCTAATTCACTATCTTTGACGTACTTAAGCTACTTGACTTATTAAACGAAATTGAGATTCTGTGTACTCGTAGCAAATGTCATCCGGTGCCTACTGGTGGATACCATTCAATATGTAGATGACATTTCTAAATTAATTTCATGTTTTATTATCAACCTATTAAAATATTAGGTTGATAATAAAGACCAAAATAGTGTATAGGACAGCTGATCTGGTTAATGAATAAAAGTTAAGTTAAATTTCATTACGGACACGGCGGTAGATATAGGGTTGTTTGTGAAAAATCATGTTTATTTTAATAGGTTGATAATAAAGACCAAAATATTAAATAGGCCAGCTGGTCTCGTTAATGAATTAAAGTTAAGTTAAATTTCATTACGAACACGGCGGTAGATATAGGCTGACAACACTGTCCACAGCTCACGCACGGTGAGGTGCGGTGCGAAGATTTTACGAGGTCAAATCGTCCCATGCCAGTGTACATAAAAAAGAAATAAACATTGTCTCAAACTTTCAAAATGAAATCGAATTATAATTGCATCATTGTCTGATGTCTGTCGACAAGAATATAATTTTTTGCTTTCACGGTCAGGGTCACTGTTACTTATGAGATAAGCAATCTACGTAGCTGTCGGTTGTCATTTCTTATATATAAATACCGGACAAGTGTGATTAGGACTCGCCCACCGAGGGTACCGTAGATAATATATATTTGCTTAACGGTTAAATTCGATGATAGATTAGTTCAAATACAGGCTATTTGTTTTACGATTTAATACAACTATGTACCTATATTATGTGACACACTCGTAACAGGAGTATGTGGGTCATCATCATGGGGTAGGACAGGCCTACCCCTACCCTACCACTACCTACCCCTACCCTACCCTACCCCTACACTACACCTACCCTACCCGTACCCTACCCTATACCTTCCCTACCCTACCCTTGGAAAAATCGGTCCAGCCTGTTGAGCATGGTGCGATGACCAAGGGAAATAGAGACTTCTATGCTAGTATAAAGAGGCAAAGTTTGTGTGGTTGTAGGGGTATCTTTGGATCTACTGAATCGATTTGTAATATTCTTTTACCAATAGAAAGCTACGTTTACGAGAACCACGCGATGTCAGCAAGTACCTACGCACAGAATAGAGAAATTAATCTGGTTTAGGTCTCAAAACAAAAATAATCAGTGTGTCTTATAACAAAAATAATGATTGTAGGTAATTATTTGCAGGGATCATTGTCTATTTCAAAATCTTATATTCCGTCAGGTCCATTCACATCATAGATACCTACTAAGAGTACCTACCTATAATATACCTCCTCTCCGCAGCGTATGATAGTTTAATTCTGAAGTAGTTATGTATCATCGTCGTCAGCCGATAGAAGTCCACTGCGAAGCTGACTGAGCCTTCTTATCACTTCTTATTAACTGATGTGTATCTATAAACCACCTTTCTGGCAAAAATCAAGTTTGTAGCACAAAAAATTAAAGTCTTTCATACAAACTTGCGAGAGTCTACTTCTGAATTCCGGCCCTATCGCAAAATCCGTTCTTAGCGGATACTTGCTATCTATAGACTATCTCTCTGCCTTTCATCTTTGTAAGTAAAGCGGTTTTATCGCATTTATTTAAGTAGCTGAACCACAGAATACATAATTATGTAGATAAAAGCTGAACATACTCGGCAACTACGGAGCACTTTTGTTTCTAATTGTACTTAGGTACTTGCCGAGGCCTAGGTACCTTTATAGTAACTACTAACTACAGATGTATATTGGGATGACATGGTCATCTGACTTGGTCGAGGTTACGCTGTAGGTAACTACTGTGGCTATCGTTACGCGCGTAGGTAGGGTTATCAGGCGTCCGGATAAAGCCGAACATTGTTATGCTTTGCGATTACGTGTCCGGTCAAAATGAACAGTGTCTGGCTTGTCCGGATTTTATTAGGCATTTTACATTTCGAAAACACTAGAATGTAGACAAATATTTTGAACATTTAATTTTGAGTGATGACTTTATATACCTTACCTTACCTTATTATTTGATTGATTTAGTATTCGGTTTTATCTATTTTGGTAGAATTAACAAAGATTTATGTTAATAATAAAAAAAAATTTTACTTACAACCTTTAGTCGTACCTAATTATTACAGAAACACAAAATCATCAACAATGTTGGATGTTAGGCCTTTTAACCAAAATGTCCGGCCAAGCTGGCTAGTCTATTAGATTTGGCTACCTGGCAACCATACGCATAGATGACTATGTTGTAGGTACATACAGTGTGAGAAATCATAACTCTATGGGTTCGCAAGATATAACATCTCGCACGTGCAATAAAGCATATGCAGCAAAAATCCTGTGGCTGGGATAGTCACTATTTGACACACACTCATACACACTATTCTCGGACCAAGCCTCGTTTGAAGTTTTCGACTTTACCTTCGACATAATTTGACGTTTCAAAAGCGCTTGTAACTAAATCTAATTTGAATACCTAAATGAATTTTGTTTTTTTTCATTAATTAAAGAATACATACTGTAATATTATACCTGCAGCATAAATGAGCCATAATATTTGATATCCTAATATTTTTAATATTTTAACAGTGCAAAAATAGGAGAAGTCACAAATACATATTTTGTTTATTAATTATTTGGACATGTAGGTAGGTACCTAATCGTATTTTTAGATTTTAGTACAAAAAATTGCTTTTTAGAGTTCAGCTTAAGTGCTTTATATGATGTTCTGTATTTCCGATCGTACCTATACCTACGTAGGTACAAAAATAAATATATGCAAGTTTAAAAACGGCATCCTTATATCACTCGCGTGTCCGAATATCCCTGTCACGGTAAATTTTCTCCGAATCTGCTGGTCCAATCATAGACATAGATATATCTATGGGTCGTAGAGCGTATTAAGTTGAAATTCACATCAAATAATTGTCTGATTGCTGTAAAGCTGGGTAAACGTGTGCGTCTCGGGACGCTCGACAGAAGTGGTAACTTAAACTAATCTAAGTTGTTTAATCGCGAGCCCAAGCCAGACAGAGTGCCGATGTAATGTGTTACGTTACCAAGCGATTTGCGTTCCCATAAGAAGTTATCACAAACAAAATACCTATCTAAGACAACGCAAAAACGCAAAGGTACAACTATATAAATCGCATATTTTGAAACTCGTAAATACTCGCAAGGGAATCAAATCCTAAAGGTTTACCACCAGATAAAGTAATATAACATAACAAAATAACAGACGAAAATAGTAAATGATCACCAAAATTAAACTAGCATTTTAATGTAAAATTATAACCAAAGTTTTTACATCTTGCTATCCTGTTTAAGCAAAATGACTCCAAAAAAATCATTGTTAACGTTAACCCAAAAATTGTTAATGAACACAAAGATGTTGAAATGTAGTTAAATTATTAACTACATTTCAATTTTAAAAAATGATATCTCGTTATCCAATTTATGTAAAAATATTTATAAAAGAAGATTTTATAAGGAAAAGATTGGCACCGAGGCTTTTATGTTCTAACCTAACTTATCTTTAGATTTGAACACAGTCTTCTGTAATAATTTACTGCACAATGATTAAATTTAAATAATTAAAAAAATACTTTTTTTGGTAATAGGCCTACATTTTATGGCAATCGCAGAAGTTTATTTAGGCAGAAATACATTTATTTGCTCGCTAAGATTTGGTGATCATTTGCTACATTTGGTGTTCAAATATCTAAGATATGAAGTGCATTCGTGACTAAAATAGCTAGTACAAGCAACAACCTTTATCGTTGAGTACCTACTGCATATAATCATTTTTGACTTTATAATTAATGGTGTAAAAATATATTTTTGGTTAAAGAACTAAGGGTATCAAACAAACCTAATTTCCGTTGACATAGAATCTTGAAATTTGGTCGTTTATTGATTGCATTCAGCAATAAAAAGTCGCTTTATCGTCGTTATATAATTCAATAACAACATTGTCCTAGAAATATTAACGAAATTGGGAAATTTCGTAAATAAAAAGTTAACCGTCCCATCAAAATTAAGCTAGCCTAACAGCCTAGTTTGCCATCTTAAAAAAGGATTTGATATATTGTAGCGCCAGCATTAGTTAATACGGAATAATATTTTAAAGTAAAATGTTATTCTAAACTGAAGTAAATCAACAAGTTTTTTTTAGTAAGCGAAATCACAAACGCTTAAACGTAATAAAATTTCTGGAAGTAAGACAGCTAAATTGTTGATAGAATATGATCCTTTTGTCGGTTACGGCAATCTAGCAGTACAGTTATTATAATTAGGTATATGGTCAATATAATTATGACAAAAAAAAAACAATTACCTAAATTGATGGTGATAAATCAACACATTAAGTCTTCCCTTTCATCGGTGCTGCCGCTTGCGGATTTTACTGAAATCTTTGACGTTGACTTGATTACTTAATAATATCTCAGTTGATTGGTTGTTAATAAATACCAAGAGAAGGCCAGCTGGACTATAGGTATACCTAATACTGTAATCAACGACGGATATAATTGTGTGTAAAATTTGAATAAGTCTATCTTTATTTGTAGGCACTTACAATAAAATTCGAAAGACGAATGTAGGTAGATAGGCATAACTATCCAGTTAGGAAGACAGGTCATCATCATCATCAACCTATTTTAATGGCCCACAAGTGGGTCACTTCGATGGTTTACATAGATTTAGATACAGGATCCTACTACATACTTATCTAATTAATAAGTTATGATCACTTTTATGTAGGCTCGCATGTGAGATGACAAATCAGCTCGAATTAGTATCAAGATGTCATCGTCAGCCACCGAACGGTTGCAGCCGATTGGTGTCCCTACATGAGCGGTGTGGCCTCGTATGCCAATTTATGTGTAAAACGAATGGCGAGAGAAGAGCTAGCAAACGACAACGAATTCGTTTGTCGATTTTCCCCACCGCTTTTTCCGCGGCCACGTAGAGCCAGTGGCGGTGAAGTGAGCCCGGCCACATGATTGGTGCGCCCCGTGGCCAATGTCGTCGCCGCCCGCTCGGCCCTAGACACGAAAGGGATCGTGCGTCGTGATGATACCAGAGTCCCGAACCGAACAGTCCGTCCTGGGCCCTTGTTAGGATCGTGTTGCCGCTATATGCGCGCCTAATTGTTTACAAACAAATGTCTCCAAATATTGTGTGTGTATGTGGCGTTTGTTGCAATGTAGGCTCTTGTGTTAGGCAGGCCTCATATTCACGTAAGTAGCTAAATTAATAAAGTTTTTACGTTATGATAAGAGATGGCGCTAGCAGTTCCGACTTCCGATGTTATTCAGTTCAGTCACCGTGTCACTGAACTGGGATGTCACGCCTTGCAATGTTTGAGGACTTGATTTGAAAGGCAACAAAACAAAGCGTTTTACTTGTAGAATGCATCCGAATACAACAACTTACGGCTACTAACCAATTCATATTACAAAATTACATGACAAAATTCAGTCATGCCATATTAAATAGCTACCTGCTCACCTGAAATACCACATATTAAGCATTAACATAATAAGAACAATAAATCTATGCTATTAAGTATACAAAATCATTTTTATTCATTAAACAAATTTGTAAGCTTTGCTTCGTTTATATTGACACACACATACAATTGTATAACAATCGGAGTTCCAAGTTTCTGTTAGTCCGTAGGCATTGTGACGTAGCCGCCGGAGCGTGAGGTCTAATGACCCTGAGTCTTGACCTACGGTCAACGCTTGCATATCATGCGTCGTAATTTGTAATAGGAGGACGGACATAAGACAAAAGCAACAATGTAATACCTTGCTATATAATTGTATTTTATTTTTCTTAGCAGAATTATTCTTATTGGAACCGTGTAGCTAATATTTAGCAGCCTCCAACTTACGTAACTGTAGATAGTTTTACAAAATTTAAGCATCCATGTTATTCCAGACTATAATCTAATATTCGATTATAATTTGAAATAACGCCACTTTTTATCGCGATATTTTCTCAGGTATATAGTATAGTATAGTATATATCTACGTTATTAAACACACAGTCTATAAGATAATAACACTGAATACTGAAAGGATTCCCGCTTTGGGTACCCTTACTCTCGGCGACTATAGCTATCAACGAGGTTCCATTCATTCAATTTGCTACCGTATATATATATATATATATATGTATAAGATCCTCATATCAAGATATTTCATTTGATGTATGAGATGATGCAGTTTGCAAAAGCTTTTGATGTCAAAACTTCTTTATCAGCGTTGTGCAATTTTTAAAAATAGAATACGAATAATAAAGTAGTAGAATACGGATCGGGGTCACGTGACCTGGTCCGTAGTCTACTATTTTATACTCGTCGTCGAACTTTTCGCCAACAAAATTACCGCAAAAAGTGATCCGAATTTAACTACTCCATTGAGCGCACATGCACAATTTTGTGTTTATTTACGTTATACATTTATGTACCTACATTGTAGACAATATTCAGGTATTAACTGTTTAAATAACATTCGTTATTTACTATGCGACTCAATGAAATTAAGACAATTAGCCACCTTTGTTAATTGTTAGCCTTAGTTTCTAATAAGTAGTAGATATAAAATCCCTTATCTCAGACGGTACATCATTTCCAATTTGAAAATTTAGAGTAACGAAATCAAAAATAGATGACCTGGAACTTTGATATACCTAGAGATAAATTTGACCTGGAAACAGAACGAAGGATAACTTTTATGGCTAAAATAGAAAGAAGAGAACAAGACATAACATAGGTTCGCCGCCGCAGAACCAATGACGAGTAACTGAATCCAATGTTAATATATTAGATCGATGATTTGAACTTTATGATTATAGGATGGCAAAATTAAATGTCACTAACAATGAAGTCGCCGTGGAAATCAACATATTATAGAGATTATACATGTTTTAGAGATTAGCGATGATCGTTGAAATTATAAATGAAAGTTGATTTTTCTGAGAGATCTTGAATGTAAAATAATTGTAATGAATTTCAGAACGAAGTATTAAATTTTACAGTAGTATAAATTGTCATATTTGTGTCCGATAGCGTAATAAATTAATATTGTATTTCAACATTAAATGATAGTACTAATATACTGATAAATAAAATAATTTGTGCGAAATTATTCCCTAACCATTCGAAAATATTCAAAAATGCACAACGTTAATGTTCTATAATGCTAAATTGTACATATACCCTTTGAAAATTACCACATTTTTTTAAGTTCCTGCTAGTTATTAAACTACTAAGTGAAGATATTGATTTAGGGACTCCGTTTTACGAAAATCAAGTTTTCGTCGAATCTCGACGTGTTGTGGCCCTATGTGTTAAATAGTATTGAAAATGACTTCACCAAACTTACATTTCATAGAACATTTAAATCTATTCGGACTACAAGTTTAAAAAATGGAAAAAATTTAAATGTATCTATCGATCAATTCCTAAAACTAATTAACTCTTAACCTCTCTAAATACGCGTCGAAATTGTTTCATTCGTTCTTGAGATATAGTTGTCAAAAAATTTAGTATTCCAGCTAATTTTATTAATATTGTCATAATAAAAAACTATATACCATAACGAATGTCATAGTGTGATATCAAATTAAAGAAATTGTGAAGGGAATAATTACAAATATTATATTTATAATTTATCTTTTTTTAAATTAAAAAATAGTTTCAAAGTTATTTAGAGGAAGTAGACAAGATTGACCATTTTTGAACACTTGAAAACACGGAAATTGCTTTCTACATATTACAGAAAAACTTTTTTTAAATTCAAATTGGAATTTGACCTTCATGGTCACTTTGGGGGAAATGGAAAAATAAAAAAAAACAAAATTGCACACTACCTCGTGTGACATATCAAAGCAAAGAGCTATTTAGGATCAAAAAATATACAGAATTCTTTGTATTCTGAGATCTGAATATATTTTTTGAGGATATCGACATATTTTTTTGTGAAAGTGTTTGTGTCTGTCTGTTTGTTTGTCGGTCTTTCACGGCAAAACGGTCGGTTCGGTGAGGGAACGGTCAATTGACGAGACTAGGCGAATATGAGCGAACGATTCTGAACCTTATCGCTCTAGTAATAGGGTTCTCTGTAACAATAAGGAAGTTCCACAAAACCGGTTTACCGGATGAGCGAACCATTCCAATAATATAAAACTTTAGTTCCGAAATTTCATTAGATCTGGCAACACTACTGTCTACTACGAGTACTTGCTCGTACCTTACCTCATTTTAATATCTATTTGGAATAAGCAATTCAATTGCGCCCGATCGAGTTGTCTACTAAATTATACATGACTGTGTTCACTAACCTACCTACCAACTTCGTGTCCCCTTACCTGAATGCCTGCTACCCATATTTTACATATGGGTAGCTACAACTACCTACTGGCGAACGATTTCTTGATTGTATTAAGTAAGTTGATTATGAAATCTCTTTGTATGCTAAAGGTTTCTAATAAACAAGGTTTAAGTGGTTGTGAGTTGAGTGTTCCGCGATCCGGGAGGCTTTTTCGCACAATTTTGTATCTTTTTAGGGTTCCGTAGTCCACAAGGAACCCTTATAGTTTCGCCACGACTGACTGTCTGTCCGACCGTCCGCGGCTTAACGCAAACTGCAAAGACTACTAGAAAGCTGTATATTAACATGAGTATGTACCTACCTACATTAAAAATGTGAACAAAGTCGTAAAATAAAATCCTGAAAAATATTTTTTTAGGGTACCTAGGTATCTTGTAAATTGGGAATGAATTTTTTTTTACTCGTTTATTTCATAGTGTGGGGTATCGTTAGATAGGCCTTTGAAAGAGATGATAGGTCTTCTACTACTAATACTTTTCGACTTGGTAATAAGAAGGACTTGGTAATAATAATGAAATAAGAAGGTAAACTATAACAGCTAAGTATCAATTGCTATTTAAAGATTTATAGTCGACCAGCTTAAAAAACCTAATTTGAAACCGAAAATTACATACCAACTAATTCCGTTGTTAATTTAAAAAATAAAGTACTCCGTAAGATAACTCAGAGTCTGAAACTAGAAACTTGGTATGGGTCTGTATATTAATAACGTCTATAAAGTGGTAAAAAGAAAATTGGAAAAAAATATTTTTTGGATTCCTTACATGCAAAGTGAGGATGAACTTTTTATCATCTATCCCATGGTGTGGGGTATTTATTGTTATCAGTATTTTTGTCCATTACAATATAAGGGATTAAAATGCTAACTTAATCTACGGAACCCTTCACTGCGCGTGGCCCGACACGCCCTTGGTCGATTTTTTACACCTTTAGATATTAGTGGACGCCCGCGACATCGTTTTTCTAATACCTACATAGGTACCTATCTACCTACTATTTTTTAAAGTCCGGTCCCTTCCAAATCAGCGTAATATGCTGGTTTGAAATTCGTATTCATCAATTATTTACATATATTTTTTTCTATCCTCAAAAATTTCATTTCAAAGATTTGTAATTTTTGACACCTTGACAACGATATGCTAACTAAGGATTAGAATTTATAAATTTCCAAAAAAACCGCTAAATATGCATACCTATTCGTCAAGAACATTTCTCATATCATCAGCATAGCATAAACTTTAACCTATATCTATGATGATGTTATCAACCCATATTCGGCTCACTGCTGAGCTCGAGTCTCCTCTCAGAATGAGAGGGGTTAGGCCAATAGTCCACTACGCTGGCCCAATGCGGATTGGCATACTTCACACACGCAGAGAATTATGAAAATTCTCAGTTATGCAGGTTTCCTCACGATATTTTCCTTCACCGTTTGTGACACGTTAGGTATATTTAATTTTTTAAAATGCTCACAACTGAAATGTTGGAGATGCATGCGCCGCACCGGATTCGAACCCACACCTTCCGGAATCGGAGGCAAAGGTCATATCCACTGGGCTATCACAGCTCACAACCTATAGGTATCTATACAAATATTAAAAACTTTTAATAAGATCGTTTAAATTGACGAATAGTAAAATATTAAGATTGTAAAATATTTTATTAATATGATCTCAACTTAAGCATATTTCTAATTGCTCGTGGATTCAGCAAACCATTTTCTGCAGGAAAGAAGTCATCAGCCATTTCTTCATAACCAATTATTATGTTATAAGTAAGAACAAAAAGTTTTTTTTTGGAACTCCATGCAATATGCGGCCTATGTCCAGCAGTGGTCGTCCATCGGCTGATAAAGTAAGGTAAGGTACATTATTGTTTCGAAAGTATAACGTACCTTACCTACTCCAAAAAGAGTATTTCTGTGCCGGGTGTTTCAAGTGACGATTGTTCTTAATCCGTACAGTTTGTAATACGATCCGTCAATTCCGGCGCCTGTCGGTAGCTCCATTGTTGGTACTTATTCACTTAAGTTAAAAAATATTTGTAGGTAGGTATTTCTTGAGATTATTTTTTACAGAATGTTTTAAGCTCATGCTACTATCGAAATAATGGTAGCGATCAATCATGGAGTTTGGATCGTGATAGCTTTAGAAGGTAGGAAGGCAGTTTTTAACTGTCCAGCTGTGACCAAAGATCTGCTCCAAAGGAATATTCATCATATTTAAAAGATATGGTATATAAAAGACTAGCGGACGCCCACGACTTCGTCCGCGTGGAATTTAGTTTTTCACAAATCCCTCGGGAACCATGGATTTTTCCGGGATATAAGTAGTCTATGTGTTAATACAAGCTATAATATATCTTAATACTAAATTTCAGCTAATTCGGTTCAGTAGTTGAGGCGTAAAAGAGTAACAAACATTCATATCATCAAAATCATCAGTTTTCGCAAATCTCGGAAAAACCATGGATTTTTTCGGGATAAAAAGTAGCCTATGTGTTAGTCAGAGTAAAATCTATTTCCATTACAAATTTCGAAAAACATCCAAACATCCATACAAACTTTCGCGTTTATAATATTAGTAGCATAAAAAAAAGATCACTTGACGACAGAAGAAGTGCAGAAGTTGAGTCTATAGATTACAAAACCATTTTCATTTTACTGTAGAAGCTTCATCATTGCTTTCTTCCGGAGTTTTTTAAAAATCAAAACCGGCCAATAATTTACATGCTTAATAAAAGCTTTCTAGTAGTAATACAAGTAATCTCTGTGCTAAACCGCGGACAGGCAGACGGACAAACATATGGACAATGGACATGGAGAAACTATAAGAGTTGCTTGTGGACTGCGGAACCCTAATATTATCTCCAAAGATAATCATTAAAAGCAAATGACGTCAAAAGCAATTTTCTACAAATTAAATTAAATATTTGTAACGAACATTCTGCTTAATCGATAAGGATTAATGTCGTGATGTCATCTTCGAAAAAAATGAATTAATTAAGAACAAATGTTATTACTTTAATAGTACATTATGATATAAGTGCGGTAAGTTGAAAATTACAGCCGAGGCGATATTGCAGCTCGAGCCAAAGGCGAGAGCTGTAGTAAGGAAGCAGAGGCTGTAATTATCAAAGAATACGTATATATGTCATACGGCTGTAATTATGTCATACGACGTTTTATAACACATTTGCGAAGAAACACACTTTTTGTACACAATTTCTGAAAATAAATTTGCATCTTTGCCTGTTTTTCATATGATGACATTTTGATGTCATCGGAAAACAATTTTTGCACAGATAACAATATCTTATATTTATTATATTTTATCTCACCAAGTTAATTTTATTCATAAAATGTTGAGCACTTTTTCTGACATAAAAACTCTTTGCTAAGATTTAAAAAAGTACCGTTCGTTTTTAGACAGATGATAATAGTAGATTGTTATACAAGGGGCTAAAAAGACCCATTATATACGAGGTATTTTTAGGGCCCGAGACGAAGGCGAGGGCCGCCTAAATAGAAACCGAGTTTATAATGGGTTTAGCCCCACGTGTTACACTCTGCTTTTCACTACGATTGCGAGAAAATAAAATAACTCTGTACAGTATTCAATGTTTTATTTATTAGGTACCTTGTATAACAATCTACTATTTTACATTACGGCACATGTGCATTTTTCTTTACATTACGGCACATGTGCCTAATGAGATACATTACGATATTGAAATTGGTGAAATAAGCGATAATTTACTAGAAAATGTGTTATAAAAAATATTAAAATGAGTTTACTATATATAGTTTTTACACTTCCTGAACACACAACTCGACATAGTAGACGATATTTAGGTATTATTTGTTTAAATAACGTTCATTGTTGACCACAAATAACAAAATTTACTATAAATTTCCTCATTCATTTTTCATGCGCTAGTACATCTAACAGTATTTAATATCATTGTTAGGAACTGTAAAAACTGTAAATACCACTCTACACACCCTATACCTACCTATTTATCATAATAATATAAGTAAAAACAAAATTGTGCATATGTGTGTCAGTCGAGGTCAGTGGAGTCACAAAATTCGGATCACTTTTTGTGATGTTTTTTTAGGCACGTAACATGTCTAGTATAAAATGTCGTTGCTCTCAAAACATAGAAACAAAATAAGAGACTCACTCACTATTGAGCACGAGTCTCCTCTCAAAAAAAAAAAGGAACTAGCCCAATAGTCCACCACGCTGGCCCAATGCATTGGCAGACTTCACACTCGTAGAGAATTAAGAAACCTCTGCTGGTTTCCTCACGATGTTTTCCTTCACCGTTTGAGACACGAGATTAATTTCTAAAAATGCACATAACTGCAAGTTTTGAACCTACGCCCTCCGGAATCGGGGGCAGAGGTCATATCCACTGGGTTATCACGGGTCTTCAAAAAAAATAACAATGACGTGACCATAGATGTATTAGAGTACAGGGTACCTAGAGGTGACCATATTATTATTGTGTGTGGCGGGCATGGAGGTGCGCAAAGTGGAACGTTAACGTATCCTGTCTATGCGACGTTGCCACTCCTAACACCCCTGAGCTTACAAGTGATAGAGACGTTGCCAACTCGCCCCTTGGAACAAATCAACAAAATATTCCGACGGCGGCTAAGTTTCGGATTAGGTGCGACTTCGACAGGGTCCCTTTTTACCTGATCATCTGTTGTTACCATGACGACCCATTCTCGATAAACACGCGAGATTTTTATGTGTAACCGTTTTGTAAAGTCCCTTTTGTTCTCTGCGATGGAAGATCTATGCTTGCTTAGATTAAAACTGTCGTTTGAACAACTCACGCTATTATTCACATTAAATTCTTTTATCTTTAGAAGGCTTTTTACAAGCACTTCTGAAACGTTAAAGTCTCTATGCAGTGACTCTTTAATCGCATTCGACTGAGAAATCAAGAAACTGAACGATTTCTCCAGCAAGGAATTCATATTTACCTAAGTAGATACTTCGTATTTGCCTTTTACCTACATTAATTTCATTCATTCATTATTAACCCATATTCGGCTCACTGCTGAGCTCGAGTCTCCTATCAGAATTAAAAAGGGTTATGCCAAACAGTTCACCACGCTGGCCCAATGCGGATTGGCAGACTTCACACACGCAGATAATTAAAAAAAATATTACCTACATCATCATCATCATCATCATCATCATCATATCAGCCGATGGACATCCACTGCAGGACATAGGCCTTTTGTAGGGACTTCCAAACATCACGATAATGAGCCACCTGCATCCAGCGAATTCCTGCGACTCGCTTAATGTCGTCAGTCCACCTGGTGGAGGGTCGACCAACACTGCGCTTACTAGAGCTCTACATCGGCTTCGCAACTCGTTGAGTTGCGAAGCTGAAGTGACAACAACTGCGCATTACCTACGTAGTTTGAATGAATATATTTCATATTATGGCCATTACCGAGGTAGATATTTTATCAAAGTCAAAGTTTATTGTTGTTATGTTGTTTATGTTATGCTGTGTTATGTTATGCATTATTATGCTGCGCTATGTTATGATAAGCAATGTCATGTTATCACTTGCGGAGAGCACTCACAATCACAGCTTGCAGATCCTGGTCTTGTTAGATTATTCCAGTAGGTAGAGACTACTACTTAATAATTAGGTATTTATAATTGCCTGCTAAAGCAAATGCCTATCTAAAACCTGACGGCTTGTTGAAAACCAGAGGGATGATGACAGTTTTTTAAATTGTATATAAATTAAGAGTATGCTAACAGTAAAGCAATTTTGTTGAAGTAACAGGGTATCTGCGATCATTACTTTCGGAGCTACAGGGATTTAAAGGGTCAGATTTGCGGCGCTGCCGCGGATCCCTAAAAAACGTTCCATACAAAATGGTACGAGTTAGTGACGTCGTTGGCTCGCTAATCGTTAGATTTGTATGGGCGTTCAAACAAAATTACTAATATCTTTGATATTTGTACGTTTATGTTAATAGTTCATTTATTGAAAAATGTCACATTAATGTAAGGAAGCTAAAACTGTATGAATTTTTATCTAATTACGATAAAAGATTTTTATTAGATTTTGAAATTTTATAATCTTATTTATTTTGCAAATATCCAGTCAATCTTTGCTTTTTATATATAAATTAGTTGACCTTATTTATCCGAATTTATTATAAAAATCAATATATTCCAATCTAGTCATCATCCCCATTCACAGAGGATTCAAGATAGGTATGTCCTACAAGGCCTTGTGTCTATAGTGTTTATTAAACGCACGCTTTTAGGAAAGTCTTACTATAGTGTTAATCTACTATATAAAAATAAGTCGGGTTTTCCTTCCTGACGCTATAACTCTAGAACGCACGAACCGATTTCCACGGTTTTGCATTCGTTGGAAAGGTCTCGGGCTCCGTGAGGTTTGTAGCAAAAAAAAAATTAGAAAAAGGTAGGGTAAGGGTAGGGTAAAGGTAGGGGTAGGGTAGGGGTAGGGTAGGGGTAGAGGTAGGGTAGGGCAGGGTAGGGGTAGAGTTGGGTAGGGTGGGGTAGGGGGTAGGGTAGGGGTAGAGTTGGGTAGGGGAAGTTGAAAGTTTACATCGAGATTTGGAATACTCATAATTCAACTATTATTACCACCATTAGATTAAATTAAAATATGAGATAATACTGACTTTTCAAAAGTGCTTGTATACTGAGCCTAATTGAAATAAATGCATTTTGAATATAGCAGATACATCCTAGACGAGCCCAGTCCGGAAAAGTCTAGCTACTCACTAGAGCAGCGTGCTGGACGCTGGTTCTAAGCTACAAAAGGGAATACCCATCCCAGACCCTGGCCTACTCTCATCATCATCATCATCATCATCATGTCGGCCGATGGACGTCCACTGCAGGACATAGGCCGTTTGTAAGGACTTCCAAACATCACGATACTGAGCCATCTGCATCCAGCGAATACCTGCGACTCGCTTGATGTCGTCAGTCCACCTGGTGGGAGGGTCGACCAATACTGCGCTTTGTAGTGCGGGGTCACCATTCCAGCACCTTGGGACCCCAACGTCCATCGGCTCTTCGAACTATGACCTACTCTAACCACCCGATAATTTATTTACTTAATACTTACTTAATCAAAAAAGTTTTCTGAAACGTGTTACGACATTTTTAATTCTTTAATAGGATCGTTCGTTCTATATACCTACGTGATAGCCCAGTGGATATGACCTTTGCCTCCGATTCCGGAGGGTGGTGGGTTCGAATATGATCTGGGGCATGCACCTCCTACTTTTCAGTTGTGTGCATTTTAAGAAATTAAATATCACGTGTCTCATACTGTGAAGGAAAACATCGTAAGGAAACCTGCATACCAGAGAATTTAAGATTGTTAAACAGCCTGCAAAGCAAATAACAAAGACATTAGTAATTTTGTTTGAACGCCCAAACAAATCTAACGATCAGTGAGCCAACGACATCACCAACTCGAGCCATTTTGTATGGGGCACAGAACAGAGAACGCTATAAGCTAATATGGGGCGTTTTTCAGGGATCCGTGACAGCGCCGCAAATCTGTAGCTCCCAAAGTAATGATCGCAGATACCCTGTTACTTTTACAAAATTGCTGTTACTACTAGCATACTACTATTAGCATACTCTTAATTTATATACAATTTAAAAAACTGTCATCATCCCTATTATACCTACATAGGCATTACGTACCTACCTTCCCTTTCTTTCTAGAAGGAAAAGTCCTGCTGTGGGCCTATAAAAATACGCTGTCGATGACGACAGTACATCAAGGAGATGTTAAAGTAGTAGGTAGCTAGGTAGCAGGTACAGACGAAGTGTGTGGGTAGACTAGTGCTGAGTATTAAGAAAGGTGGCGCCATAGTATGACATGAAAACAAAAACCATAAGACGTGTTTGTAACGCGATATTCTTTTGTTTGATAAAATTCTATAGGGATAAATGAGAAGGTTGACATAAATGTCGCAGCCAATAAGCTACTTTCATTATTTACGCAGTGTCCCAAGGATTATATTTCCATATAATGGATGTCCATTATATTTACTTAAGTGAGTATCGTTTACCTACTGCGACACGAGTTTATACAAAGGAGATGGTCCATTTAGGTCCACTCTTATCATTAAAATTTAAAAAATACAAGGATTTTATTAAAATTTATTAAAGTGAATAAATGTAACAAAATAAATAGAAATAAATAAAATAAAAACCCAAGTTATTGAGTTATATCAAGATGGCGCCCATAGAGCAACTATGACATGACAATTGACAGCAAACGTCAAATCGATTACTGTAACGAAAACGTCATCAATCCGCCATGATTACCCATAGTGATATAATATTATTTCGAAAGAATCAAAGTAAATTCGTAGATTTGTATAATCAAAAGTAGTTGAAAAAATATCTTTTATTTCCGCTAGGGTACAATGACTGGACCTGGGCTCCATACAATTTTGGACCATCTCCGCAATTAATTTGGTGCTTCACTTATTCTGTGCTTTGAGTTTTTCAGGATTTGCCGCTCGTCTATTGCCCCACCCCCCCCCCACCCCCAAACAACTTTGATACAGGGCCTCCAAGGCAAGCTACGCCACTGGCTCCTACTAAACCTAAATAGGGTCAATAATCATCAGAATCAGTAGCATAATTCAACAGGAGGCCAAATAAACATGTTGAGTTTTTGACGGCCTCAGAGGAGGTCCTGGGTTCGATCCCCGGCTGGGCCGATTGAGGTTTTCTTAATTCCAGGTCTGGCTGGTGGGAGACTTCGGTCGTGGCTAGTTACCACCCTACCGGGAAAGACGTACCACCAAGCGATTTAGCGTTCCGGTTGTCGTGTAGAAACCGAAAGGATCATCATCCTCCTCCTAACAGGTTAGCCCGCTTCCATCTTAGATTGCCTCATCACTTACCATCAGGTGAGATTGTAGTCGAGGGGTAACTTGTAAAGAATAAAAAAAGAGGTAGAAAAGGACGATTAATTGTGTTCTTAATTCAAAATGACTAAAAAAAATAGACACTTTGTAGGTAGCCAATCAATAAAACATTCTTGTATTTAGTGCCGATTTATTAATGTTATCATTATCATTAACAACCCATAATCGGCTCACTGTTGAGCACGCGTCTCCTCTCAGAGTCAGAGGGATTATGCCTTAGGCCACCACTCTGGCCAAATGCGGATTAGTAGACTTCACACGCGTAGAGAATTAAGATAATTCTCAGGTATGCAGGTTAGCTCACGATATTTTTCCATCACCGTTTGACACACGTGATATTTAATTTGTTAAAATGCATATGAAATTATTGAGGTATAAAGAGTATAAAAAATATCCTCATGTACCTAAATTAGATTAGCTTGGAATACGCAAGATAAACTGTCGGATGGAAACAATACAAATTTTGTAATTTTTTGTCATTATGAAAATAGTTGTTCCAATGTAGCACAAGCTCTCAGGCTATAATGTAGGTTTGTATCTTTGTGTCTTTAATCATAATAAGAAACAAATATACAATTAAAATATTCTAATAAAACAACCAATAAACTTGTTGCAAAGCATTGTTCAGTCCATTTACTCGATTTTGAGGGTAGGATATAAAAACAAATTGGATCAACAAACTTACTGGCCAAATCCGGAATAGTACATAATGCGGTCTTCATATTATCAACTCGCCCTCCTCAGGCCGTTTTCAAGTTTTAGCGAAATAGACGGCAATCAATTTTTTTATATCTTCATATCATCGATCTAGAGTAAGTACTTATGTAGGTCTCGCGCTCGCATGATTCGGAAGCGGCTTGACCTATTTTATATAATATAAATATTTTTTGTATTATTTATAATGCCTTGCAAGGGTTTAACACCCAAGATACTCGTACCTACCCAGAGTCACAATTTTTGATAGTACTAGTACCTACCACCCGACCGATCATTTGATAAAAGACAATAATATTAACGTAGGTACAATAAAAGTCGTTGCATAATCTATACTTACTTAAAATAAATCTGTAGAGAGGTCAATTCTGTACTTGAAATATATTTCCAAAATAACTATCAGGGTGTGATAAGTAATCGATACTGATGCCAAAAATGCAATCAGTAAAATTTTTGTCTGTCTGTCTGTTTGTTATAGAAACAAGGTAATGTAATTGTTATCAATTGTAAATTGTAATACTGTATGACTTTTTCAAAAGAGCAACTGTTGAGTTTCTTCCCGGTATCTTCTCAGCAGAACCTGCCTTGCGAACCGGTGGTAGAATCTTTACAAATAATCAACTGACGTGTCAAAAGTGCTTGTAAACTGAGCCTACTTGAAATAAATGATTTTTGATTTTGATTTTGATTAGGTAGGGGAAGGTAAGGTAGGGGTTTTGGTAGGGGTAGAGTTCAGTCCCTACTCATCCCCTGTATGGTAGGGTAGCTTTAGAGTGGAAGTAGGGTAGGGTAGTAGTAGGGTTTCACGCGGACGAAGTCGCGGGCGTCCGCTAGTAACTAATAACTTAATAAGTACTGTTCGTTCTTGAGCTCCATAGGTAAATATTTCTATTAGTCGATAGCGACTAATAGAAATATTTACCTATAGAGCTCATGATATTAAAAGGTACTCGTTTACAAAGGAGCCTCGTGAGCGAAGCAACGTGGGTGCATCGCCCACTTCCAGCTGCACTTCTAAAAATAGGTATACGTATTGATTTTGAAGACTGGGAATTTCCAATGAAGAATTTTATATGAAAAGGGAACTGTGAGGAAAAAGCCTCATTGGTCCAGTGATTAGCCTATGCGACTTCGGATAACGAAGTTCTAAATTCGAGTCTTGCTGACGAGCTGATAAATACCGAGTGTTTCTAGAAAGTTTCAGTAATAATTCTCAGATCGCGATCGATAACCGGATCATCTGACCTGTCGATAGCAAGTGTCAATCCCATGCTTTTTCTTATTTTTGAGAGGTTTACGATTGTAGAAAGAGAATATCCGATGCGCATGCTAGGTATAGGTACTTAAAATAAAAATAACCGTTAAAATAAAGGTTGATAATGATGATGAGGCAAGGTACCTACTTGATCATAAAAATGCTTAGTTATTATATTATGCATAATAGTTATACTTTTATCAGCCGATTTATGTTCAAGTCTTTATGTAGTATTCATCCAGCATCCAGCGACTCCTAACGACTCGCTTGACTTTTCAGTTGACCTAGTGGAAGATCGTCAAACTTTAAGTTTTATAAGGTGGGGCCGCTATTCATTCGATTTCTTGAGCTACTAAGATTTATCTATTTTAGTAACTTTTGTTCAATCATCACCTGAGTTACTCTGAGCTTCCTGAGGCCCATGCGACCATGTCTCTGACAGTCTGTTTTTTTACTTGTCGGGGAGCGAAAAAATCCCTTCGGATTTCCGCCGCATAGTCGGCATTGGACTATTGAGCCGTGACAGCCCAGTGGATATGACCTCTGCCTCCGATTCCGGAGGGTGTGGGTTCGAATCCGGTCCATGGCATGCACCTCCAAGTTTTCAGTTGTGTGCATTTTAAGAAATTAATTATCACGTGTCTCAAACGGTGAAGGAAAACATCGTGAGGAAACCTACATACCAGAGAGTTTTCTTAATTCTCTGCGTGTGTCAAGTCTGCCAATCCGCATTAGGCCAGCGTGGTGGACTATTGGCCTAACCCCTCTCATTCAGAGAGGAGACTCGAGCTCAGCAGTGAGCCGAATATGGGTTGATAACGATAACGACGAGTCGGCATTGCATGTTCGACTTGCACGGACTAAAATTAACCTCTCGCATACTCCGTGGTCAGCGCAATACCGCTTGCATTTCTTCGTGATGATCTCTCACTGACAGAATGACATCTCACTGACGCCGGCCAACACTGGCAGCACACACTATACGAAGATTTTCGTCTTCAGGCACGTAAAATCCTTTACATGAAAGAAGTCTCTCAGACCCGGCGCTAGTGTTTTTAATAGCGCTCATTGTCATCTGGAAATGGCGGTCTGTCATTTTTGTAAGGCGCTGTCAATTTTAGTTTAGGTTTTAGCCGCGGGACTTCTTTCATGAAAAGGACTCTAGAATTTTTGACCGAAATAACATTGTCAACAAAGCTGTCGATCTAATTCTCTAAAATGGACCTACCCACAGAACACACAAACTAAAGATCAGCGCGAACCTACTTACTTAGTTTCGTCGTCTATAATTCCAAGTCCAAAGTTTAACTAATAACTGGGTGAGCGAAACATTGAACAACCTTCAACAATAAAGCAAAATAAACCCTATTATCGACGACACACTTATGTCCGAACTTTCGACGTAAGATCCAAAGTATTATATCTACGATTTCCGCTTTCAGCGGTGGGGAAATAATTACTATCTTGCTTTGTTTTTGTTATTTTGGGATTATTTCTTCCAAAAACAAAGAATAACCTTGTACGAGAATAGAAATACAAGGGGCATATTTTGCAACTTAGTAACCCATTCCCTTAGGTTACGGTACTATTAGATATATTATTATATTCTATAGTTATGCTCCAATACATACTTTATAGCTGTAAACTACTGCTTTTTAGCTGTTACGGATAAAGGAGTGGACTTTACGTGCTGTCAGAAGTTATATTATGTTGGGTTGCACCAAGCCAGCCCCTATAGCCAAGTGGCACGTCGATTCTCTTTCTACGATCGTAAACGCTTCGAAAACTAGAAAAATGTATGGGAGTGACATTTGCTATCGACAGGTCGCGTGATCAAGGTTTCCCATTCCCATACATTTTTCTAGTTATGGTTCTGGTTCTGGTTGTACCTAATTAACACGAAAGTTTTTATGTATGTTTGGATGTTAGTTACTCTATAACTGGATGGATTTAGTTGAAATTTAAAACCAAATTAGATTAGAATTAAATAAAAATTTAGATAGATAAACACATAGGCTGTGACATAGGCTACTTATGTCTCGAAAAATCAATGGTATTTGCGAGATTTGCGAAAAACTGATGGCTATGATAGTGTGAATGTTTGTTACTCATTCACGTCCTGACTACTGAACTACATTAGCAGAAATTTGGATTTGAGATAGATTATAGCCTGAATTAACACATAGGCTACTTTTTTTCCGGAAAAGCTACATATTTATTTTTCCCGTGTAACACAGCAGAGCGCAGCTCGTAAATTAATAATTAACCAATGAAGTGGAATAGATAGAATGAGGATTCTTGCTTACGATAACAAGGGTCACGTTGTTGTGGTTATTGTAAAATTTTCCAGTTTAAAGTCTGTACCACTTGGTCATCAGAACAAGTACATAGTTGCTGTATTGATTCAATTCATATGATTAAAGCTGTTATGTTATGTTAAATTCGTTTAAAGGTTTAAAAAAAGATAAAGTTTAAACTGGGATTTATCGTAATAATCTAAAGCTAGCTGTTTTCACAAGTCGGATCCAGATTGTCCCCTACGTCCTTTAGGACCCTCTCCCAGTCCTCGCTATTTAATGTGAATCCCTCTACCCCTACTTCACCCTTAACGTGTGACGTAATTTGTTGATGGTCCCCAACGATAATTTTCCGATGAATGGTAATTAATTATTTTTATTTAATTAATTATTATATAATTAATTATATATATATTAATTAATTATTATAATTAGTAATTAATTGGTTCGTTTAAAAGAACTGTAGTCGATACATGGGGGATACTCTAAACATAACCGACTTCCAACATCATGCTGTAACTATAAAAACTTCTTCTAAGAAAGAACAATCCAATAATTTATATAGTCTGGCAAGTTCGTTTATGATATGCGGGCGACGGGGGGAAAGACTGCAAGGGTGTGAAATCGCGCGGAAGTGAGGTGCATAAGTCGTGGGTTTTTCATTCCTCGTTACACGCCCCAAACCCCCGAACCCAAAAGCCGGTGATCAATATTCACACTCTAACCAATGGATCAATGAATAAGTTACCTTAACAATTAAAATTTTTTGTTTTGTGTTTTTATTTGCCATATCATTCAAATACGTCTTCATCATTATCAACCCATTATTCAGCACGCTGCTAAGCTCGAGTCTCCTCTTACAATTGGGTTAGGCCAATGGTCTACCAAGCTGGCACAATGCGGATTGGCAGAATTCACACACGCAGATAATTAAGAAAATTCTCTGGTATGCAGGATGCCTCACGATGTTTTTCCTTCACAGTTTGAGACACGTGATATTTAAGTTCTTTGATTGTACACAACTAAATATTTGGAGGTGCCCCGGACCGGAACTTAAGCTAACTTATCCTAATAACTATACAAATCATGCCCACGTGGAATGGTGGCAAGAATACTGGCTGCATTTCCGCGCTGGACAGCCAGGCTGATCCTTTGCGCAAAAAATGAGCCAGCTCATAAAAATCAGTCACCTTACATATGATGACCAATATTACCATTCCCTTTTAACTAGTCGAAATAAGACTGTGTTATGATTGGATACGACAATAATTCAGCAGGCGGGGATCCAACCACGATTACTCGGTGCTGAATACCGTTGAGTTATTGATGATTTACAATTTACATAATATTATCTTAGTTAGCAGTTAGTTATTCTGTTTACTTAGATATATTGTAATTTATTTCTTATCACCAATATATTATGGAGACAAGTGGCAAGGGTAATTGTTATTTATGTTTTTAATTGCATAATTATTATGACTATGTAGCGACGTACCTACTTACTGCACTGTACCAGAGATTGTACGGTTAAGTAAACAAGGACGTGTTCTAGTCGTTTCGAATTTTCTTGATGCTTTGGCTTCTTGCACTACTATGACGTGTTCTGTCGTTTGGCTTTGATTGAAATAGTAGTGAGCATATACACAGATGCGTTTATATATTGGGAGGTGGGACCCTAAAAATAAAACTGGGTATTTTTTTCTCTTATTTATTTATCTTTTTATCAAAAAATTATTAATTTCAAATTGTCATTAAAACTTCAACTTTTGTTTACTATCATCAAAATTACGTTTTACGGTTTTCGTTAATTTTCATCAAGGTTCTATTTATGTAAATATCAATGTTTTACAACAATTTTTGAATTTACAATATTCCTTTTTTGTCTTGATGCACATGCATGCAGGGAAAAACGGAACCTTATCAACCGTAACCGAATCAGTTAGTTAAGTGATGATGCAATCTAAGATGAAAGCGGGCTAACTTATTAGGAGTAGGATGAAATCCACACCCCTCTAGGTTTTTTCACAACATCATACAGGAACGCTAAATCGCTTGGCGGTACGTCTTTGTCGGTAGGGTGGTAACTATCCGTGGCCGAAGCCTCCCACCAGCCAGACCTGGACCAATTAAGAAAACCTCAATCGGCCCAGCCGGGGTTCGAACCCAGGACCTCCGTCTAGTAAATCCACCGCGCATACCACTGCGCCACGGAGGCCGTCAAAACTGACAAACAAAAGGAGTTTTAAACAATAACACCTTTCAGTAATTGTATCGGCATCATTCGCACGAGAGTTACAAAAGCGATGCGTTAAAATCCTGCGTTGGCAGGCGAAGCGTATAGTATAAAGTTGAATGAAGGTCTATATCCAAAATTCAAAATGCAACACTGCTGGATAAAAAAGTGTGTAAAAAACGCTGTCGTGTAAACGACGACGATTCTTGGGAATGCATTTCTTGTATTTGGCCACTTTTTTAACGTCCGTTAAAAATACTCTCGTGCGAATGAGGGCTTAATGTCTTCATTTTCATTGTTACAGTTAAAGCTACTGGTTCCTGATCACGACCCCCTGCTGCTCCTAGGTATGTTTAAGTAAACAACACTATTCCTGATTGACTTGTTGCTAAGATCATAAATTCATTATGTCTTAGTGCCAAAAAGTTTCTCCGAATAATTTCACCGCGGCTAGTTGCCTCGACTGATGACAGAAGGGCCAATAAGCTAATTTTTAGGGTTCCGTAGTCCACAAGGAACACTTATAGTTTCGTCATGTCCGTCTCCGCGGCTTAGCGCAAAGACTATTACTACTAGAAAACTGTAAATTGATATGAATATGTACATTAAAAATGTGAACAAAGTCGTAAAATAAAATCTTGATAAAAAAATTTTTAGGGTAGGTACCCCAACATGTAAAGTGGGGATGACTTTTTTTACTCGTTTATCTCAGTGTGGGGTATCGTTAAATAGGTCTTTAAAAGATATGAAGGGTCTTCTTTGAATACTTTTCGATTTAGGGATCCGTTTGTTATTAAGCTTTTAAGAGGTAATTTTTGTTAGAGTCAAGTGTCCCCACCCTCTACCGTCTAAATGGTTGTTTACATTTATTGGAATTACAAAGAAAACTATAACGGCTAATTAGCAATCGCTATTTAAATTGTTATAGTCGACCAACTTAAAAAACGTACTTGGTAATCGAAAATTGCATAATAATTCCGTTGTTAATTAAAAAGATAAAGTTGTCAGTAAGATAACTCAGAGTTTGTTAAAGCCAGAAAGATAAAATTTAGTATGTGTATGTATTAATTTCGTCTATAAAATGGTATAAAACAAGTTTGAAAAAAAATTAGATCATCGTCTATCCCATGATGTTGGGTTTGGTTTTCGGCAGTGGCGTGCACTTCATAGATGCACATGTGCACTGCTTACCCTAAGGAATCGATACAAACCCTTGTTGGATCACAGAATACATAGTTGGACAAGGAATTTTCCAATTTTTACTGACTGTGCATACCTTAGTTAAAAAGCTTGTGCACGCCATTGGTTATCGGTATTTTTGTGCATTACTGTAAAGCGGATGTACCTACTTATACGCTGGTGAAGTAAATCAAATACAAAACCGTGAATTGGATTATACAAGGATACGTTCCTAGGCATCAAAACAAAAACACGAAAATTTAAAAAAAAACAAATTTTTGGTAATATTACTTATAATATATTCAGGCTTAAGCTAGGGTACCTAGTATTTCTTTTTTGTTTGATAGTTTTAGAAGCTCCTATAATTTAGACTGGTATTCAGTACTAATCCTTTGCCACTCTTAAACCTTCACTTTACTAGGACGCACATCACGCAGCCGTGCTTTATGTTCTGTGACGACACAAAATACTACTAACGACGTATTTCATTCTACCTGTAATTTCGGCAAAGTTTGCCATAATATTTGCAGTTAAAGTTCAAAGAGATCTTAAGCAGCGTGAAATGGAATAGGGTTTCAGTTTGCAATTTTTTAATCCGCTAAAAGAAAACGCAAATAAATGAAGCAAGTATAAGAAGCTTAAACACAATCGTTCCCAAAAACTTTCTTTGGTGTCAAGGTCAAAAAGAGGCAAATTTCCTCCTGTCCTCATAATATAAACTTTCTCTGTAGATCTGTATTCCGTCATAGTCAAGGGAGCGACGGAGGGAGCTTGGGCTCTTACAAAAGCCATAACTAGGGTTGCCAACCGTACTATTGCATTATATTATATTGAACTACTGTTTTGGGTATGTGTAGAAATCTAAAAGTACGGAAAATACCATATTTCTCACACTGAAATCTAACAAACAAATTCTTTCATATAAAACTTTATGAACATAAGTTTTCGAAATGCAAACACACATTGTAAGCTTATCGAGTTCCGAACTTACGAACGAATTACAAAAAACCGGCCAAGTTCGTGTCGGGCCACCCGGGTTCCATAGATAGGGTTCCATAGATTCCACTTTAAACCCTTCTGTGTAGTACAAAAATACAATAATAAATAATGGGATAGATGATAAAAAAATCACCCTCACTTTGGATAGAGAAGGCATCCCGAAAAATAATGCACTCCAACAAAAAAATTCAAAATATCTTCATTGTACAGAATTGGACCTGGTACCGTTTATTACAACTATATATTTATAACAAAACTATAGAATTTATTATAACAATGAGGAAAGCTGGACGTCCATAAATGTAAGATAAAAATCTCTATCGCTTCAGTTATTTTTTAACACTTTGCATAACAATAAGAAAGCTGTTTGGCGTGTGTTTGGCGGACCAGAATCGAAAGGCGTATCACACTAGCTAGAACTCTTATAGCTTAGCTAATCTGCTTCAAGGAGGGCAACAGTAGCCCTAGAGCTATGCGATTTATGAACTAGGTTTTTGCTGAGACTGACATACATACGTCCCAGTACTTGGCATGTGTCACCGAACGCATAACTTCTTGAAGCAGAAAGTCTATGCATGGGCACAACGCATTCGGCGTTATAAAGAGCGTATCATCATCATCATCATATCAGCCGATGGACGTCCACTGCAGGACATAGGGCTTTTGTAAGGACTTCCAAACATCACGATACTGAGCCACCTGCATCCAGCGAATCCCTGCGACTCGCTTGATGTCGTCAGTCCACCTGGTTGGGGGACCCCAACGTCCATTGGCTCTTCGAACTATGTGCCCCGCCGATTGCCACTTCAGCTTCGCAACTCGTTGAGCTATGTCGGTGACTTTGGTTCTTCTGCGGATCTCCTCATTTCTAAAGACGTAAAAGAAAAGAGCGTATAGACCGGTATAATCAGAATAGGATTTTCCAAAGTGACTAACTGAAAGTGTACAGGAACTGGGAACAATCTAGGGCCTCCCTAAGCTACACTGAAGGAGATACTACTTTTTTGTAGAAATGCTGGCAACCCTAGTCACACACACTCAGAGGGTTCTGTGCCACCCCGCGATCGATGCAGCGGCTTCCCTGTTACCCTGCAAGCCAAAGATATCGATCACTGGATGATTCTATGCACGACAAAAATAGTTCTCTTCTATTAAAGTAACCTGTATCTTTCTGAATTGTAATAATTCGTGTAAGTACGTACTAGGCGTTTATTATTTTCCCATTACAATTTACGCAGTCAGGTTTTAGGATTAGTCTTTGGTAGACTAACCCTAAAAACCTTAGCGAATATAGTGAGTATAGCGAAATAGATAAAGATAGAAGAAGAAACTATAATGTTCCTTGAGGTTTCCATAAAGTTTCGCTATGTTCATACACCTTCCCACACTATGAGATAAAAGATGAAGGATAGGATTAGGTCTTTAGTAGGTATTAAAGTAATGAGGAGTGATAGCCCAGTGGATATGACCTTTGCCTTCGAGTCGAAGGGGCGTAGGTTCGAATCCGGACCGGGGTATGCCCCTTTTCAGTTACCTGCTTTTTAAGAAATTAAATATCACGTGTCTGAAACGTTGAAACATTATGGAAAAGTATCAAACGTTAAGGTGTTCTCTTTACCCGGCTTTCCCCTACATCAATAGGTACAAATAAACAAAACTGAAGTCTGTATTAAATTTTAATTACTTAATAGCTTTTTATGAAAGTTTGTACGATTTATACCTACCTACTTACATACCTGCCTATTTCAATTTTTTTTATATAATTTTTTTTTGTCAATCTATTCTGGCTTATCTCTGAAACTGCTCGACCTAATTTGACAGAACTATGACGGACATGTAGCTGATGTTATAAGGATTAACATACTTACGCGAAGTAGCTAGTGGGTACCTACTCGTACCTACCTAACAGATGTATATTTTATGAGAAAACCTATATCAGGCCTGTTTTATTTATCTATCTTAGTATTTATAATTATTATTACCTACACGATGAAAACAGCTGTTGTAGGGTTCAACGGCCGATGGTCCCCACACCCACACACGAGAGTGAGCGAGACAAATGCGAAATTAAATACGCATGAGAGGGATAAAAAAAGAATAATGGATGAAGGAAGATACAGAAAAAAATCTCCGTTTGGTGTAGAATAGTAATGAAGAGGGACATAAAACTACCTACCTACCCACTTATCGAATTTGGCTTTATTTTTTACCTAGGTAGGTACATAACTATGTCACAAATACAGCAATACGCTTAGTAGGTATTGTAGAGACGTGGTCAGCACCTACTGCACGCCATTGACGATCAATTATTCTCATGTTTCTGCAGCACCCACGACTGCTGATCGTGTATTGGTCACTGCGTGGATGACGACTCGACTTTTTTTTTTATTTAGTCTCTTAATATTCCTGCAATCTGTCGTGAGACATTCAGCGGGATTTTAAGTATTTAAATTAAGGCGTGTTTAGTGCGAAATCCAGTGATTTGCCCAAATATAATAATGTAGTGTCTATTTCATGACATCTTGTGGTGCTCGGTCTCTTGAGCCTTTTGAAAGTTGTACCAGGTTTCTTCATCATTAGGTTCCTTGCAAGTTGATTTGAATGTTTACGAATACGCTTTTGGTATGTTTTCATTGAGTGTGCAACTTCTGTCTTTATAGTTTTAATTTTTAGTTTACGATGCAGGCGATCATTTTTGATGTACCAAGGACTCGACTTAAGAAACTTCTTCGCTGCCGTTTGCGCTGCAGAAACGTGAGAATAATTGACCGTCAATGGCTGAATTACTGTATGATATTGCCTGGAACACCTCTGTTAAACCTACATGGTCCATGAGTGCACCACGGCTCTACCTTGGCCACTTTTATACCAATGCATTTCTCGATTTCTATCTGAATTATTAATTTATAAACTTTATTGTTTCATTATAGGTCAGTACTTCATTTGTACTCATTGTTACCTATATAGATGCCTAGGTATAATGAAGAGAGCAGGATAAAAAAGCGGCCAAGTGCGAGTCGGACTCGCCCATGAAGGGTTCCGTAGAAGCAAGTAACATATTCTGCTTGCTCATTAATTATGTACACATATTACGATTACGATTTATGACGTATTAAATTAAAAAAAAACTACTTACAAGATCTCGTTCAAACCAATTTTCGGTGGAAGTTTGCATGGTAATGTAATACAGCACATTACTTATATTTTTTTAACTTTATCATTCTCTTATTTTAGAAGTTACAGGGGGGATACATTTTACCACTTTGGAAGTGTCTCTCGAAATAACTATTTTTTTTAGTTCAGAAAAAAATTATATTGGAAACTTCAATATAATTTATGAAGACCTATCCATAGATACCTTACACGTGTGGGTTTGATGAAATAAATTGTAAGTTGCAGTTTTAAGTATGGGGGACCACCATATTTTTTTTTTCTAAGTTTGAATGAAAATCTTATTGTGGTTCACGGAATACATCTACTCACCAAGTTTCAACACTAGGTTATAGGTATATATCTTATAGTTTCAGTAAAACGTATGGCTGTGACATACGGATGGACTGACAAACAGACAGACATAACGAATCTATAAGGGTTCCGTTTTTGCTATTTGGCTACGGAACCCTAGAAAGATGCTATGTAGCGATTTCTTCATGCATTCTAATTATCTAACTACTTACCTAAATAGCGGTAAGTATGGGTAGCTATCTAATTAATAATAATAGATTCCTTTTAAAGCATTTTATTGGTTTGAGCCTTTTAATCCGCATTGGGGCAGCCATATGGGCTTAAACCCTCCGCTATGTCAGCCACTGACGATTAAGTAAGCTCACATGCCTAAAGCCACAGATTAAAGAACAATAGCCAGATAGAGCGTACGGAACACGGCAGCGATGCAGACACTCGAAATACAAATTCAAAAACGAATACATTCTCGAGTCAGTACTACACGATCAGTAATTTTCAATATTATTCAAGCAAAATCTTCAAGACTTATTTTTTTAAATATTTTAAAAACTGTTCAAAAAATCTAAAAATAATAAGATGGTGTATTTTTTTTATGAGCAATTTATTGATTAGGTAATAGTCTATTATGAACTAAGACCATTAATTATGATATAAATTTACGTAATTGTTGTTAGTGTTAAATCTAGAAATACAAATTATGAAAAATGTTTGTAGTGACGGTTGTTTTTTATGGGTTTTATCGGACGTCAAGCCTGTAGCTCTGCAGGCGTGTGGGTTTATCGGATGGTGAGTGGCTAGCATTATATGAGGCGGCCTTATAGTTAGGGTTGCTACCATTTTTTTTCAGAACAATAAAGTATTTCCAGATTTAGCTATAAAAAAATATAGTACACTTAAATAAAATATAGTATTTTATGGAATAAGCAAATATCAACATTTATTTTTTAAAAATTTGTTTGTTTAATAATTGGAACTCAATAAGAAAGACGTAAACTAGACGTTATTGCGTTTGTCGAAAATTAATGTTCATAAAGATTTAAAATGAAAATTTTGTTTGTTTGTAATCAGTGTTGAAAATATAGTATTTTAACGTAGGTACTATATATTTCTTCAGTACACAACAGTATAGTATAGTACGCAGACCCGAAATATAGTACAATACTATATATTAAAGTACGGTTGGCAGCCCTACCTATAGTGGACAATTCAAATAGACTGTTAATAATAATAAATACTTAAGTACCTACGTGGGTATCATCATTCAGCGAGCTTACAATAAGGTAGGAGGAAAAAATACCTACCTTCTTATCTCCTAATCTTTCGTATCTATACCTACCTAGTTAGGGACCTAGGGACCTTCACCTATTGCTCCCAAAAATAATTTTATTGTTTAAAGTAAGTATTACAAAGTTCTAGTGGTTCAAGGATTTTTAGGAAGATAAGTATTTTTTATTTTACTAGCTAGCCCTTGACTACAATATCACCTGATTGTAAGTGATGATGCAATCTAAGATCTGACTAACTTGTTAGGAGGAGGAAGAAATTCCACACCCCTTTCGGTGTCTACACGACATCGTACCAGAACGCCAAATCGCTCGACGGTACGTATTTGTCAGACGATGTAACCGAAAAATGTAAATCCATTGGATTCATTGGATGGGTACTTGTTTTATTAGGACAGTCGTTTATGCCAGTGTCGTATAATGAGGACCATTGTAGAATTGCAAAATAGACAGCACGAGGGCTCAATAGCTCAACGGTAAAGCGGTCGGATTATATCACCACCATGGGTTGGTGGTTAGATCCCCGCCCCTTTGGGCTATTGTCGTACCCACTCCTACAGTCTTACCCGACTAGTTGAAGGGGAACGGGAATATTGGTTATGTTTAGAAGATATGGGAAATATTCTTTAAAAAAAACTTATTAAAATCTAAATTTTATTAAACAGCGCCATCTAGTACGACCGTCCTGAAGTAACAATCGATATTGTCACTAGGATGGTCACACTCACAGATTACATTTTTTGTAATTATACACGGCATGTTAATATCATAGCGTTCACACCGTTTTTATCTAGGGTACTTAGGTACAATACCTTCAAATTATTCAAAATTAAAATTTCGTTTGCCATTATAGGTCATGTAGTAATAGGTTCGTAGTCGTAGTGTGTCTCGGGCTAAGCAGTGTTTTTTTGCATCTATGAAATGCACACCATAGTATGATATACCTAGTTAGACATACGTAAGAAACAGAGGTTCCCAAAGGTAGGTTACATAGAGTAATTTCACCAAACACAAAAATACGAGTAGGTACCTAGGTAAGTTAGATAACCTGTAAGTTAATATACCTACTTACTTAGGTAAATTGGTGGTAAAACCAAGCTTTGTACATATGTTTTCTGTGACCAAGCATAGCATGTTAATACCTACGTATCTACCTACTTCTCCGGGCGGGATTTATCTGTCACAAAGAACTCTACCGCTGGGCACTAAGTCCATTAAAAGTTTAATTAAACATTTCTCTCATAATTCTACTTAAGTAGGTTGGTAAGCACCTGCCAATTACTCTTTCTTTTGACACTGAGTCCATTAAAAGTTTCTATATTTCATTCATAATTCTACTTAGGTGTCTACATTCTAGTTCTTGGTTTTGGAACTAAGTCCATTAAAAGTTTTTAACGCTAGTGACTCACCATCCAATAAGTTAACGTGCCTGCAGCGCTAACGGCAGGACATCCCATAAAACTGGCATTTTTAGTAATTAAAAATTCTTAGGGTAAAAAGCAAACTTATAATACTTAATATTAAGTATGTACTTATCTATCATCATTATCAGCCGAGGTACTCATCTATAAAAATGACCAGAATACTCAAAAAGGTAGCCAAAGTCAGCGCAAATAAATAAATAAGTATGTATATCTTCCTTACTTACCTAGGTACTAATAACCCTAAATACGGGTAACGCCAGCCACACACGGTCCAGTTCACATCATGTCAGCGACGTGTTTGGCAGGATGTGGAAGTGAATAAACTATCGAATATATTTGTGAAAATTGAAAAGTGAACGACTTTAGAGAAATTCTGCAAAAAAGTAGAGTTTTTCTTAGACAATTATTATATCCAATATTATAGGGTAGTTGACTCGTATCAAATTTAACATAAACAACATTAATTTCTTGTAGAACATGGAATAAGGCTCCGAATATATAAATATTTTCCAAGCGTCAAAAATGCTTCATCCATGTTGTGACGTCACGATGTTACTTTTTGTCACTAATGAAATAAACGTAAAACTGGTTAGTTAAACACCCCGTTTCGTAGAAGTTTAGTGTTAACGTGACGTCATAAAACAGTTATTTTATAGATCATCATGGCCGACCTCAATTTGGCTCGTATTGACAAAAAGTTATATTTAAAAATAAAAAATTGTTATGTATTCTAAAAAATATAATATTTTTTCAATTTAGTTGAAAGCTAATGATCATTCATCAAAAACTATAGTATTATTTTAGCTTTGGAGAAAAACTATTTAATTTTATAAGTCTTGAAGAAACTGGTCGAGTTTTGTTTTACAAAGCTTCTGTTCTGATAGGTAGTAAAATTAGTAGCTAGGTACATAACAAGAGCGTTGTTATTTCTCTTAAGTCTAGTTTGGACTACTTTAGTATTTTAGTTGAGTACGAACAATTTTTGGGCGGTAAATCCAAAAAATGTTCGTACTCGACTAAAATACTAAAGTAGTCTGTCCAGCCTATCAATGTAACCATGCAATGCACGCCTTATTTATCGAAAGCTTACACAGATGGCGTGGAAGTGAACGACTCAAAAAAATACCACTACACAGTACACTACTAGATGGCAGCACTTTATAGGGGCTCCTTATTAGTTATATTTTCTAGATAAGTCATAATTTTTACAAGTAATAACAAATATATTTTTACTAATAAATCAAACAAATTGAAATATTTAGCTTTTCTCTTAGGTACATTTCGTGCCTCCGTGGTGGTTCAGACAGGTGAGTAGGTAGCTTCCTTTAACATGCTATCCACTTCACAAAATTAGCGTATTATTTGAAAAAAGTGGTTAATAATGTTATTGTTGGTCGATTAGTTTGTAAGAATTTAGAAAATTAATTTAAATGTGCGTGTTGCAGGGAATCTCCAATACAGCCGCGGTAGTTTCATGAACTACAATGACGTTTATGACGTAATGTGTCTGTCCAAATTTCAACGAAGTTCATAAAAATTAACGAACATTTAAATTAAAACATAATTAATTAATCAGAACTGAGTCGAAATTAATTACGGACACTTTAGATTTTTTTGGTATTTTTATTACTTAGTTAGTTAGTTACCTAATTAGTGTAAAACAAATTATATTTATATTAAACCCAGGTAAGGAGGTAGGTAGGTATAGCCGGACCGAAAAACACATATTCACCATGTTGCGAAAAGTAAAAAGGAACATCCTTCCACCACAGTAGATTATACTGTGCTTCCACTAGCAGCATAGATTGCTAAAAATATGTATGTACTTGTGGCGCCCCCAATTCAGGATTTTTTTTAAATTTTGATCAGGCTATCTAACTACCTAATTACTGCTATCAAATTATTATTTATTACAAATAGTATTGTATCTACGTTAGTCGATTTATAAGTAGTCGTAAAATAATTATAGTTCGAGTTACGATTAACGACATGGTTATGCATAGGTAGCGCATGTTAGAAAGGGACAGGCAGATATAAAACCCGATGCAGTAAGGATTATGAGGGTTGAGAAGTGAAGCCATTTGGGACGTATCCGTAACCACGCGAAACCTTATCTAGATACCTATATCTATTCTATTGGAAGATAGGTAAAAGGAAAATTAAAATTAATTGGGTCATTTATATTTTTTAGGTTTTAATAAAATTGTGTTTTTAAAAAATAACCTACTGGTAAATTTTTAATAAACTAGTTATCTTCCACTTAAATAAAAAAAAATTATTTAAAGAACTAATTATGCAAATTGAATATAAATTTCCTATGTATGTAACTTGTAATGTATGCTATATTACATAACGTTTAGTATATTAGAATTTTTAATTATAGTAATAATAATGTGAAATATTTAATGGACAAAAAAGCACACAAGCGTGGACGGGATGAAGCGCCAACCTAATATTTTAAATTTGCTCTCTCGCGCTTTTTAAAAAGATAGAGCAAGAGAGAAATAGTTGTAATAATAATTCAGAAACACTAATTTCGTTCCTTGCGCCCTTTCGGCCGTTCATTGCAACCGGTTTTGTTTGTGGAACGGTCGTAGAATGAACCGACCAATGGTAGAGCCGAGTGAGTAGCGGGCGTACCATTGGAGATACGTGATAGAGAGCGTTACGCGGAGAAGCGAGGGGAATGGGTGCGGCGTGACGGAGCCGGTGGTAGAGCGGCGTCGCGCGCATTCTCTACATTTACACACAGTCGTATTTCGCCATTCGCAAAGAAGGCTGTTGTTACAATGAGACGAGAACCGGACTATCGATAAAGTGTGTTTGTATGTCGTTTTCATCGATAACAAGTGTTGTGTTCACTTTCACCTGTGCGAATGTCTCGATGTCCTTACCTTTTTGTTTGTTTTTCTTTTAATTACTGCCGCATGGGTCGGCGCTTACGTTTAAGTTAACCCTTTATTTTGAAACGATGGAACGTTGTTCTTATGGTTTTTACACCAAAAGGTATTTTATTTTATTATTTACTTTATGATTGTTATTGCGAATGTGTTTGGTAGAGTGCGTCGCGTGTGGCACGGTGGTGGGATGAGGTGATAAATTATTCGTCATCATTGTGAATCTCGTCTGTTCAATCATTTGTCATGCCATCAACATTAGTGGCAAGTTAACAAATGCAAATGAGCAAATGGAATTAAAGTCTTAGGAAAAAGCTATGGTTTTTGTTATAGTACAATGTTGAAGCCATTGCAAGTTAACATTACTAAGCCTTTATAAAAAATCGTTCCGCAAGGGCTGTTTTATTATTCAGTGAGGGGAGCGAGCCTGCGAGCTGGTATTATTATTGCAACGCTTCGGGGAAAAGCCGACAATTCACGGCCCTCGAAACCGAGGGTCGACTGGCGAGGGGAGGAGGGGTAAAGTCTGTCTGCACACATGCAGAACCGGTTTGCTCTCCAACTCCCCTATTGCGTTGCATAATTCTCTTTCTTTCGCCACACGCGTCTGCATAATGCCGTCTCACTCGCACAATTTCATTATTTTTTGCTTCCCCTTGTGAAATAATACCAGACGGGCTGTTTTTATATAGGTGTCTGTCCCTAAATAGGTACAAAGCTCTATATTTATAAAGGAGATGGTAAGTATAAGAATGAACAAAAAAAAAACATGTGGCATGGGTCTGTTGTTACTAATTATAGTTCAGTATGAGTTGAGTAGGTATACCTTGAAAAATACTAATAAAAGATACATTATGGCAACAATAATACATATCGTAAAACTTTTTGCATGATGAGAAAGTTTTTTTGTGTTTCATTGTTTATAGCGATAATAATTATGTTCACATACGGACCTACCTACATCTTACCTACTGAAATGTAATTTATTGTAATAATACTCCAGAGGCCTTCACGCCAGCCACTTGAAATATGGTTATGGCTATAGTTTCGATATTTTTTTCTTTCACATCCCTAAGCGCGTTAGAAAATTGACCGTAAACTTGATCGTGTGTGGCTGGCGTTACAAAATTATAGTGGCTGTAGGGCGGGACCTATTACCTACTTGTAATGAAATTAGGTTGGCTCATCCCTACATAATATCTACCTATAAAAGTTATTTTACTACAACACATAGCTATTATATTACCTATAATATAAATAAATACAGAAATACCTAAAATATGTGTTTTCCTGTGTTAATAGGTAGTTATTTACACGAAACTAAAACACTAACAAGCTTTCTTGAAATCTTTATCTGTCTGTCCGAGCTAATCTCGGGATCGGTTGAACTGATTTTAATGGAATTTTCACTGGAAGTTAGAGGGTGTTATTGAAGAACATCCAAGTTGTATGTATGATAAATTGAATTTCACGCGGGCGATGTTGCGGATCCACTACTTACTAAAAACTTGTACTTACTTAAAATAAATGGAAGTTTCTGTGATCTGTGATTTAAAAACACTAACTGTGTTTCCTCAAGTGCTTATAGCTATTTTCTTGGAACTGTTTTTTTTTAATTCCGTCTGTCTGTCTGTCCGGGCTAATCTGTGGAATGTCTTCCCCGATTTGAATTGGAATTATAAGTATTTAATATTCTTTTTTTATTGAGCAATTTATAAGCTACTTTTTATCCCGGAAAATCCATGGTCCCCGCGTTTGTGTAGAACTGAATTTCACACCATATTTCTATAATTCCAACATATTTATGTTACTGTTACTTTAATAAATCTATGAATTACACGTAGGTACTTTCAATTGTTTATTAAACGATAGATATTTAGAGAAGACCTACTTGATTTTAAAATATCCTACTTTAATGAGGGCTTTGTATTTTAGAACTAGGCAAGATACATTTTAGATTTATAGGTAGGTACCCACCGGTGATAGCTTAACATTATAAACATCTAGGATTCTAGGATATAGGCCCTCAGCCAAATAAATCTTATTGATACCTAAATGGTAACGATATGTTGCTTAATAATCTCCTCTATCACCCAGTGAAGGCCCGATTAAAATCGGTTCAGCCGTTCCAAAGATAAGACAGACAAATTAAAAAAAAACTTTGCTTGTTCGTTTTTGGTATCGTGTAAATATACCTATGTATAAAGCATATAAAAATACACTGTCACCTATTTTGAAATCACAAACACTTCAATTTTATTTATATTATGTATTGACACAGAGTAACCAGAGTTAGTCTTTACAAGCAGTGGGTGAAGCCGGCGAGACCCATAAAAAAAACAAACGACACGCGTGCTACTCCTTGACATCCACGTAATGTTGCTATCTACAAAGTTTCTTCATAATTTACCATAAAGAATTATAAGAAGTATTTTTTTCGAATAATTTTAAATATTATTATGTGTGTACATTAAGAATTTATATAGGTATTTCAGATAACTACATGATGATGAATAAAATATGTTGATTATGAAATTTTGAAACAATGTTAGGATAATAAGAATATACCTACTTTATAAAGGTCATTCGTCACGAAATTTCGAAAACCGCTAGACGTATAAAGATGAAATTTAGCAGGGAGGTAGCTGATAGTTAGTAGGTAATCTCTAAAAACGGATTTCCTGATAGGGCCGGACTAAAGAGGTCTAAAGGCTCTCGCAAGTTTGTATTAAAGTCCTTCATTTTTAATGCTACAAACGTGAAATTTGACACGAAGGTAGTTTGTAGTTTGCAGACATCTTTTGACGAACCAATTTTGCAACAGGGCTGGATTAAGGAGGTCTTAAGGCTCCCGCAAGTTTTAAAGAAAGTCCTTCATCTTTCATGCTACAAACTGGAAATTTATCAGGAAAGTAGTTTATAATGAGTAAATGTTCTTTTAAAAACCAATATTGTGATCGTGCCGGATTAGGGAGGTCTAAAAGCTCTCGCAAGTTTGTATGAAAGCCTTCATCTTTCATGCTATAAAGTTGAAAATTGGCAGGACGATAGTTTATAGTTAGTCGACATCCATTACAAACCAATTTGGCGACAGGGCCAGGTTAAGGAGGTCTAAGGCTCTCGTAAGTTGGTACGAAAATCCTTCATTTTTTATGCTACAAACTTGAAACTAGCAGTGAGGTAGTTTACAGTTGGTAGAGCTCCGTTAAAAATGAATTTTACCCAACCACACAAAACGCGGGCTTAATTGTCCTCCGTCCGTCCTCGCCTGCCCAAGTTTAGGCCGGGTCTTACCTTACCTTCTAAATCTTACTTAAGAACTTGTATATATATGCGCGGCCTCCTGTCCGAAAGAAAAATAATTACTGCACTCAAAGCTTCTTCTACAAAACAAATAAACCATTATTTACAACAGTGGTAAATTAATCCGATATGTTTAACTAAAATCAGACCTTTAAAATCTTAAATCTCAAAAAGTAATATTAACATTATCGAGTTAGAACGACACGAATTATCGCATCAGTTAGTTTCAATATTATTCAAGAAAAAGAGCGTCTAATGTTTTTAAATATTTTAAAACTGTTCACTAAAAGTAAAGAAAAAGGATGGAGTATTTTTTTATTGGTTATTATTGATTATTAAATTAATTTACATAATTGTTGTTAGTTTGGTTTAGAAAGTAGAGACTGCAATCGCACGCCAAATTAAAAAAAATCGGAGTGAATTCCGAAAATTATAGTGCAAATATTGGAGTAACTGAGTTTAATACTTATCTATAAGTAGTAATGTATTCACAAACAAAAATAAAAAATAATTTAAACAAATTATAAAAACGCATGTTTTTAAATTTGTTTAAATGATTTTTTAAATTTGGCGGTCGATTTCAGTCTCTACTTTCATTAGCCAGACTCTAGTGTTGTACTAAGAAATACAAATTATGAAACAAGTTTGTATTAGCGGTTGTCAAGGAGACGCGTGACGTTTGTTTTTTTTAATGGGTTGCACAGTCATCTGTACGTTGCTTGTAGACTCACTCTGGTTACTCTGTGATATATACTAAAAATAACCGTTAGGAGAGAAATACACCGTAACACGAGATCTTTATATTAAATAGTAGTAGAATGGAAAATAACAAATATCTAACAAAGTTTTTCACTTAATCACACAGTTTTATAAAAATTAGCTTTTAAATATCATTAATTGGTATGACCGAATACCACCGGATTTAATTAAAATACACGACACGGTTTTTCAAAAACGTATTGATTCCTAGATCAAGATCTATTTTAACTATGGCGGCTCTACCTCTGTACATCTGTGGGCTATGTTTGACAATTGACATTGATAGCTGACATAAGTTTGACTTTGAGACTTTGAGTAGTGCTATGAACTTATTTCTCTTTGGTTCATTAACAAAATAAATTGAAAATTTTGCAATTATTTGCATTAAGTTGATATGCTGGAATCTTGTTATTACTTTTTATTTTGCCTAGTAATGCTTTATAATCAAGTAAAGCTTTTGTAGGGTTAATAGGCTTCATCCAGTTTTATTTGTAATATTTATCAATAACAAAAATTGTATTAATAGGAATGTGTTTACTCGCTTGAATAAATTAGTGTTTGGAATTTAATACTCTATTATACTCACTGACAAGTTTACTTAATAAAGTATAATTAATTATACTACAGGAATGGCTGAAATGATCAGGTATATTATCTACATACAAATGGTATAATATAAAATGATTAGTTATTTAGAATTACTGTGTAATAATAATTTTCCTCAACGGCCTTCTGCTATACATGCACTTTTTGTTTATTTTTAGGTCAGAAATATTAGATAATATTCAAAAAAAGAAGGAGCAGGATAAAGATCAACCTCAAAGTCCCAGTTTCCAGCCACAATTGGCAAAGCCAGTCGACAAGCAGCAAGTCCATACTTCTGATGTCACGAATGCTAACCTATCAGTGACCCAGCATGTGCCGGCACAGCTCCTGTCTCCGACACACAGCTCGGGAGCCCCCGTTCAGTCTAAAGAAGACACAAAAGACAAGACAATAAAAGTCGCCAACTCTACAACTATAACATTAATAGAGAACAGTAATATCAACGGAGAAAAGGACAAAGACAATAATTACCACAAAAATTACTTCACCTTACAACCTAAGAGTGATAAAAAAGATGAGGGCAACAAAAACAGTTTAACAATAACAAGAACTCTACCAAAACAGTCACCTGGCAGCAGCCAGAGTGACAAATCCAAAGGACCTTCGAAGCCCACCAAGAGGCCTCTTCAGTATTTGGAGACTCTAGCCGAGAAAGCTGGCATCACATTTGAAGACAAATACGAAGCAGCAAACACATTGTTGGCTTTAGATAAACAGAATAACACTTTCCGCAGACCTGAAATTAAACAGCCAAAATCAGAAAGTGAAAATCATACACCCGGTGAAGACTATAGATTCAGGAATCATAAAGAGGAAGATGACAAATTACAGGTATATATTTTGTACATATTAAAATATTGTTTAACTAATTTTCATGCTGTTTTCACCAGTAGATTCAGACAGAGATTCATGAGGAAAGCTTAGATATAAAATTTGTCAAGGTTTTGTGTAAATTTGTCAGTCAGAAAAAGTGTCAGAATAGGTCAAGCAGCCTCGACAATTTTTCATTGAAAACACTGATTTTTTTTTATTTAACCAATGAATGGCAAAGGTTTGGAAAGCTGGATGTTTGTGTCTCAATCACACCATAATGTCTTAAAGGATCTAGATGAAATTTGACATATAATTGGCAATAAGCTATTACATAAGCTACTGCTTTTTTTCATCTATTTTATTCTTACAAGAATTGATGTAGGTGAAAGCATGTGGCTGCTTGATTTATATTTCCAATACCAATTTCTTTTTATTTTGGAAAAAAAATCTGATAAGAAAAACAAAAGTAAAATATATAATATAAAAAATAATGTATGTAATCTTGAGAAAGGCTGAACCTAATTATTTTTTGATTTTGCTAATTTTTTTTTAGAATACTCTGTGAAGTAGGGAGAGGTTTTTTTAGGTTAGGGTACAGTAAGAGTAGGGTAGAGTTAGGGTAGGACTATGGTAGGGTAGGGATAGAGAAGAAGTGCACATAAGTCAAAGAAAAGCTTGACCAGGTTCACTAGTCTAGAATAAAAAGCATCCCTACTCACATTATTTATTAAAAATACAAAATTTACATAAAAAGGTAAATTACATGGACACCAACATAAATCGCAAAGGTTTGACGTTACTGTCCATCAGCAACTAAACTTAAAAAATAACTTAATCTTTAATTAACTTACCTAATTAATTTTATAATGTATGATAACATTAGGTTGGTAATCAATGTGTTCCACCAATTAGTAGTATAAAAATTGCATGTGTTTATTTAACAGATTCAGCAACAAATAATCCAGCAGCAACAGCAACAACAGCTGCAACAACTACAACAGCAGCAGCTGCAACAGTTGCAGCAACAGCATTTGCAGCAGTTGCAGCAACAGGCGTTGCAGCGACAGCACCAAGCTATTCAGCAGCACCTTAAAAACCAACAAGACCAACAGGAGCTTGTAAGTGATTATTATTTTATTAACCTTATTCCTCACCAATTTGGATCAGCACAACATGCAATTATTATTACTTTTCCTTATAATGATAAAATGCCAACTTCATTTGCAGACATATCTACTCTTTTACACACTCCCTCCTTCTCTTCTTTAGTATTCCTGTTCTCTTTTATCTCTTCTCTCTCTTTAGTAACACAAATTTGTAAAATGAAAATTAGAGATGTTTGATGACAGGATTATAAATATAATTGTTTTCAGATCAATGCTATTGTTGAGCCAGTTATTTTAATACAGAGTTTTCAAACTACACAATATTAGAAAATACAGAATTATTTATTAAGTTAGCTATTCATATCCCTTCCTAATATTGCTGATAACTATATATACAATAAAATCCGATTTTTATGACTCTACCAACCGCTTATTAGGATGTTTTAAGTAATTGTTGACAGTTGAACATTGACATTGTTTTAGTGATATCCTATGTTAAAAAAAAATGTCATGTCAATGTTGTGAAGCATTTACCATTGAGGAGAAAGGTGCAATAATATGCACATTAGGAAATGAATCGAACTCATTTAGTATGCAATGTTTCTCTTTATACATAAGTATTTACCTAAAATACGAAGGTTGTTTTTTTGCCACAGAAGTGCTTTGTAAGACGTCTGCTTAGTACGACGTGTTTGTCGATTCCCTTTGATGTCATTGTAAACATATTCTACAGTATTATTAATTTTGATTCTTTGTTAAGATTAAAAAAATACTGACTTTTGCATGTTAATAAAAATAATACTGACTTTTGCATGTTAATAAATGGCGGGAGGTAGGTATTATTGTTTGATTGTTTTTGTGATCCTCTCTGACACCAGAGTGTATGATTTCTTTCCAAACGCCTAAATCACATCCTGACAATTTCGGCATCATAATATCGATGATAGACTTTCACTGCTGGATGTAGGCGTTTTGTACTTCTAAACGTAAGGTTCTTAGGCTGCTTGCAACCAACGGCTGCCTGAGACACATTTACTGTCATCAATTCACCTTGTGGAGAGTCGACGAAGACTGCGCCTTCTGGTGCGGTATCATCTTTTCAACACAATCAAAATCAAATCAAAAATCATTTATTTCAAGTAGGCTCAGTTTACAAGCACTTTTGACACGTCAGTTGACTATTTGTAAGGATTCTACCACCGGTTCAGAAGGCAGGTTCTGCTGAGAAGATACCGGCAAGAAACTCAACAGTTGCTCTTTTGAAATGAGTGACGCTGAGTGACTGATATTTCTTATTCCCTATTTATTTAGGAAGTTGTAAATTGCATCTTGTTGCGAGGTGTTACGAATTCACCCAAATAGGTACAGTTTCTGTAGGAATAGGAGAATAATTCAAAAATATCATGGCTTTTAATTGGTAAAAGAATTTTCGATAATAGATCCAGAGATTACCGCAATTATATCTTAATATCTTAATATTAGTATAGATAGATCGTAAGAAATACCTAATTTATTAAAATTCTGTTAAACATAGGTAGTACTAGTACACGTGTTCTATTTCTCGCTAACTTTTGTTTTGATGCAAATAGCAGCAATAATAATATTGAATTCTTGGGAAAATTGTTATTATTTTACCAAGGCAAGCGTCAAATAACTCAAACACAACACGAGTATTTACCCAGTATTAGCCTTGTTTTGTTTATGTTTAACATAAGCGTAAAACTAAACCGTACCCTGTTCGGGTTACTGTTATAACGGACGTTGGCGTTGGGTATCAAGATTGTTAGCGCAATTGCAATTTAGACCAACACTTGTGTTCATACATTATTGCGAGATTTAGGTAGGTACATTAATATGATTGTAATTTTTTTTTTGCGGCTAGGTTAAAATTAGTCGTCGGAATCTTTCATCATAATGTCTTAATTTTTATGACTAAACTTGACTTGATTTAGAAAATTCTTTTTTGTTCGTTGAGACAACAAAAGTTCGTTGAAAATATTGCTCTTTTTCGATGCGCTGTATAGCGCTGTGTAGAGTTAAAAATATCGCTCTTTCTATTTCGTTGCGTAGAGTTGAAAATATCGCTCTCTCTTTAGTTGCGTTGGGGCGAAAGAGATGGGACTGGGTAAACTTCGCCAATATCGATCGTGAATATGTCATTCTGTATTCACGAGATAATATTCCGATGCTGGATGCTAGACCTACTAACGATCCCATAGTTTTTTCACAAAAATCAATTCAATAGATTAGTTTTAAAATCAAATTAAAGAAAAAGAACCATCCAAGTAAACTAAATTGCGTATTGTGTGATGATTACGATCACTATACAACAATAGGTCCAGTGGTAGAGTATTTCATCATTATCAACCCATATTCGGCTCACTGCTGAGCTTGAGTCTCCTCTCAGATTGAGAGGGGTTAGGCCAATAGTCCACCACGCTGACCCAATGCGGATTGGCAGACTTCAGACATACAGAGAATTAAGACAATTCTCTAGTATGCAGGTTTTTCGTTCACCGTTTGAGACAAGTGATATTTATTTTTTTTAAATGCACACAACTGAAAAGTTGGAGGTGCACGCCCCGGACCGGATTCTAACCCACACCCTCCGGAATCGGAGGCAGAGGCCATATCCACTGGGCTATCACGGCTCTTGGACGGCACGGTAGATTATTTATAAATAGTTTAATAAAGCGTTCTTGAAATAAAATAAAAAGCGTACTTGAAATAAACGAATTTAAATATTATGAATTTGAATGAACTTCATTTCCAGTTTCAGCATCAACTGATGCTGGAATGTATGACACGAGACTTCGTAATGATTTTATAGAGCCATGTTTCTTGGCAGTTAAATTTCTTGGATCTAATTATACTAGAAACGCGAAAACAAAATCTTTTTAAAAAGATATTCAAGTAACTTCGTAAAACACAAAGAGTAGCTAGGTACCTACTAAACTAAAAACGTACTTGTGTAAATTGTGTAAACATAAATAAAACCTCCTCCTTTTTAAATTTGGTTAAAAAGCGAAAAGTTACTTTCAAAACTAAACTAACTTGATACAATGTAAGATATTGCAATTCAGCATTTTGCTAATTTATAACAAAATAGTTCGTCAAGACTCGTCCATGTCTGAGGCTATTTACAGCAAATTGATTTTATCTGATTGGCTAGTTACCACCCTACTGGCAAAGACGTATCGTTACGCGTTTTAGCGTTCAGAGGTACATAGGGGTAGAATAAAGTTGTAGCCCTTTCAAGTTAGCCCACTTCCGTCTAAGACTGCATCGTCACTTAACATCAGCTGAGATCGGAGTCAAGGGCTAATCATTAAATAAAAAAAAAGATATACCTTCCTACTAGAGTATGGGATATTCGCGACCACATGCATAATACGAGTATAATTTATCCTAATAATATATTAAGAGGTACGAGTAAACTTAGTGATGTTGTAAGGGGTAATGTCTGGATCTACAGAACCAATTTGACTAATTGATTATTTTTAACCACCAGAAAGCCACATTATTTGTGAGTGTCATAGGATATTTTTAACACCAAAACGCGACCTACGCAGGTGGAATTATAGACATTAAACTACACCAATTTTGAAATATTAACGAAACAATCTTTAAAGTATAACTTGACTTTTACTTTCCGTTTTAAGTACCAATGCCGTTCCTTAATAAATACATAAGTAACCTATTCATTGTGACATATATTTCGTTATGTAAAAGTTACGATCTTTAGTTACAGAAGCAGTTCCAGCAGCAGCAACACCAGCAGCAGCAGCAACAACAACAGCAGCAGCAACAACAACAGCAGCAGCAACAACAGCAGCAGCAACAACAGCAGCAGCAACAGCAATCGCAGACTCAACAGCAGCCGCAACAACAGCAGCCGCCTCAGCAACAACAGCAACAACAACAACAACCTAAACCTGAAATCCAGCAAATCCCTCAGCAACAAGAATTACAACAACAGAAGTTCTTACAAGTATGTAAATTTTAAAATTAATTAGTCACCTTATGCCTAAGATCATGAATCACGAAATTAATAAATATATAAAAATAGCTTCTGTCATTTTTATACATCGCAAGTGTTCGTTTCGATTTCACCTCTGTCTTTCTTATTCTCTAGTATCGTGTTAGACAGGGAGAGAAAGAGGTGAATTCGAAAAACGCACTAGTCGAGTTATAAAAACATCGTTAAAGAATAGCATTACTACACTTGCATCATCTTTATCATCCTACATTTTACATTTAATTGCCTCCGTGGCGATGGCGCAGTAGTATGCGCGTTGGGTTTACAAAACGGAGGTCCTGGGTTCGATCCTCGGCTGGGCCGGTTTCGGTACGAACGAACGGTGTGCGGATTTTCATCGTCCTCCTAACAAGTTAGCCCGCTTCCATCAGACTGCATCATCACTTACCACCCACCAAGTGAGATTATAGTCAAGGGCTAACTTGTAAAGAATAAAAAAAAAAACAATTAATTATCAGCGTATTTTACGGCCGCTCTCCTTATTGGAGAGGGGATATGGAGTTTAAACCTACCACACTGCTCCAATAGGTCAGCGTACTGAAGGCTCAGACTAATTACATAAGGACTAGTATCCACGAACAAAATTGTCTGTCATTTTGTGAGGAAAACAAGCTTAGATTAGGTATAATATCTTATACTAAACTAGAAGTTGTTGATCGTTTTTTACACCATTCAACTACACAAAAAGGTATTTTTAATGGAGGTCTGTAACCAACGAACACGATTACAACTATGAAACATCGATTCTATAGAGAAAGTTTTTATAATCGCATTAGATCGTTGATCATATACTTTGACAAAAAAGTAACGTCTACTGAGGTAGGTCCTTATGAAATATCTTGCAAGAAAGAAATCTCAGTATCTCATCGCCCAGGATTCGAGCCCAATACCTTGCGATCCGAAACCTCATAATCTAACGATTAGAATAACGAGGAAGTTGTAATCTATAGCCTGGCAAGTTCGTTGATCACACTCCCATGATATGCGGGAGACGGGGGGAATGACTGCGCCGGTGTGTAGTCGTACGTGCGGGGCGGAGGGAAGGACTACGCGGATATTACGAACGAAATTGCCAAGCTATATAATTATATACTAATATTATAAAGTTATTATTGGTAAAGTTTGTGGTGCTGTAATAGGTAATCTCTGGATCTACTTAACTGATTTTGAAAATCCTTTTACATCTAGAAAGTCATGTTGTTTGTGCGTGTCATAGGCTATATTTTATTCCTGTATTCTCACGAGCTGAGAAAGTACGCGGACGAAACCGTGGGGCGTCGGCTAGTTTCTATATAATGTTAAAAAGTCGTTAAAATATTTTGTGCTCACGCCACGTTTACTGTCAGGTTGTGAACAATCAACCGGTGCACACGCAGCAATTCAACGTACCTGGGATCGGTGAGATAAATCTCAGTTTCCTGGCGTCCCCGCAGAACAACGTGAACCTACTATTTGACAAGAACCAGAAGACTGGCATGCCAGGAGAGATTAAACCGCAACAGGTGAGGCAGATTCAAGCCACCCATTCTCAGATCGGCGTAAAACGAAATAGACCTTATTTGTTTATTAGTTGGACCACCAACAAAATTATATGAACACAGACAAAATATTCTACAAATATGGCTAAAATATTCTATAAATATAGCTGAACACATATAATTTTACTTATAGGTAGCCACAGCATGCAAAAAGTATGGTCGTACGAATAAATAGAATTTAAAATTGACAAATAAAAAGAACAGTACTATGACCTTGTTAGATATTATGTTTACAATGGCATCCTCCCCTATAAACTAAATAAGCTCTATAAGGGCCTAGTAACTTCCCTCACATGTTATTGGTATGATTAAAAACACTTGTTTGGTATGTCATCTCACCAGTCCACCAATCTGCAATGGATTTATGCAGCGTGATAAGTCTAAGCCAGTAGCTCCAAATTATCTATTGTAATGAGAAAGGCCTGCCCTATAGTGGACCGTTACAGTAGGCTGATAATGATGATGTTGAGTTATATATGACTAGCAGACGCCCCGCGGTTTCATCCAAGTAGTTTCCGTTCCCTTAGGAATACGAAGATAAAATATGACACTCACAAATAACGTGTATTTCTGTAAGTAAAAGAATCTTTTAAATCGGTTCAGAAGGTTCACATTCATTATCAGCCGATGGACGTCCATTGCTGGACATAGGCCTCTTGCATATACTTCCAAACACAACGGCCTCGAGCCGCCAGCATCCAGCGGCTCCCTGCAACCCGCTTGATGTCCTCGGTCCACCTAGTATGGGGGTGACCAAAAACGCTTTCCGGTGCTGGGTCGCCATTAAAGCTCCTTGGGACCCCAACATCCATCGGCGCTTCAAAATATGTGGCCTGCCCATTGCCAGTTTAGCTTTGTGACCCGCTGAGCTATGTCAGTGACTTTGGTTCGTCTGCGGATCTCCTCATTTCTGATTCGATCACGCAGAGAAACTCGAAGCATAACTCGATCCATCGCCCGCTGAGTGACTTTGTGCCTTCTAATATGGTCCATAGTTAGTGACCAAGTCTGGGATCCGCAGTTCATCACTGGGGACACACAGTGTTCGAAGACTTACGTCTTCAGGCACTGAGGAATTTTGGACGTAAAGATGTCACGAAATTTCCCGAACGCTGTCGGCGGTTCACCTTATTCTCGAAGTTGGACCTACCTAACTTTACCCCCTAGTCTCTTTTTAGTATAGATAGCAAATAAACAATGATTTGATTTGGTGATATCTTTTTTTATACAGATTGTTGACGGCCAAGCTCAAGTAGTCCAGCAACAGATAAGCATGGCCCAGCACGAGCCATCGCAGCATCATCAGACAGTCACTGTGGTCTCCTCTATGCCGAGCAGTATGGGGTCGCATCAAGTGAGTGCTCCTAGCTCAATAAGTTGCTGCAAAGCATACATTTTTGTGGACAACCTTATTTTTTGGAGTATGCAACAGACCTTCATACTCCAAAAAAAAAGAAAAGAAAGTTACATCGCTTCTTTACCCCATAGGTACAACAACAGCAAGCTTCGGGCGGCATCCAGCAGCAAGCTACTTTGCCACCTCTGCAGAGTCTCCCGCCTAACACTCAACATCCGCAGCAACTAAGGTAAATAAACAATAAATATAAATCATCCATACACTGGCAAACATCCATGCTCATCATACAAATAGTTTCCTTATGGGAACTCACGACCTTCGGTGTAGAAACCAGGGTAACTAACCACTTCTGTCTCTGATTGCCTCAGCGGCATTAACGAGGTATTTGAGCGAGCGCAGAAGCATCGCTTGAAAGGGGCCCGCAGGCAGAAATACAAAGATAGGCGAAACGGCTCTCTAAGGGTGTCTCCTCTGAAACTCGGACCTCGGGCCTTGTTTTGGCCTTAGTGTATCAGTCCGGGTGACCCCGTGATCGTGAGTTAAGAAACCAACGTCCGGGTGACATCACATAACGAGGAACTCGTCTTCGCCGGCGCTCTCAGGCCAAATACATAATTATATGAGCCGATGCCACTAACCACTGTGCCACTCGGTATTGATGTGTTAATTATTATTATTAACGTGTTGGTTTAAAAACGCGTGAGCTGTTATTCCAAAAACTACTGGTCTAATCCTACAGTCTATTCTAAGAATCTAAACCAACAGTAATTGCGTGTGTATATTTTCGTTTATTTTATAAACATAATCGTTTCTAAGGATCGTCTTAAATGCTAGATTGCAGAAATTCTCTTTTGAACTGTCGTCTTATCTCAGTAGTCAGTACGTTCATACAATTGTAAGATGTGCGAAGTGTTAGTGAAGAATTAGTGATAGCTTAAAGTCTCTAAAAATCCTAGCCGTGAGTCTTGTGAGTCTTGTGACCAACGAGATAATCTTGTGAAGACAAATATACAAAATTCAACCAGTGGCGGCGCAACCGGAAATATCGCTATTTCTTTCATCGCGTTGGTACGAGTGAATTTTTTTTTTCGCATCTGCTCTGATGATGATGTGTTTCAGCACCGACTGGGGCAATGGCCGCGTGCAAGTGATCCAGCAACCGTTGCAGAACAACACGTATTTGCAACAGCTGTACAACGCGCAGGGCCCGTTGCTGATGCCCGGCAATATTGCTCTGCATCCCGGCATCAATTCCCAGCAGATTCAGGTAAATCATAACATCACCGAACAATAATCGCTTGTATTGTACTGTACAAAAACATGCCGGCATTCTTGCGGACAAAGACGTCTCTATCAGTAGCCCAAAGAATTATTTGTGGTGTTTAACAAATAAGATGGATTTTATATCACAATAGAGCGAGCCGTCTCCTAAATTCAATTCAATACAGAACTGAGAAAAATCTATTTATCAAAGCAGAGATGGGCTTCTGAGATATAGAATATTGGGAGATGTTTTAATCGCATACATTAACTGTTTAGAGTGACCGTTAATTTATTATTTGTGGTTTTTGCCACTGATTAACGTGCCGTTTTCAGTCTAAGGATATTCGATTTTGAGATTGATTATGACGTGATTTTCATATCATGACACGCTACACAAAATCATTAAAAGCTTGTCAGACTTCAAATTCTGCAAAAACAGAGTCTTTTGCGAAATAATATCTATATACTGTTTATCAGTTCTTGCTTCTAACATTGAAACCCGTTGATCAAAAACCCAAACCCGTTGATTGCAATGGCAATGGTTGGTAGCAACCATTGGTAGTTAGATAACAATTTATCCTGTTAATGTGAATCTTTGATTTGCTGACGCTCCACTAGTTTCACACACAAACACGCCTGTCTGTACACAAACCAATTCAAATCATCTTCAGAATACAGAATATCTGTACCACGTTAGAAAAGTGGACCAAAGCTTAAATTTTTGTTAATTTTGGCATATAGATTATCTCGCTGCTATGACCTCGATTTTCCAATGCAGGCAAAAGTAGGTGTTGCGTAGTACGAAGGAATTAGTGACTCTTGTTTATTTTATTCTTTACAAGTTAGCCCTTTAGTAGGATAAAAAGGAGTAGGATAAAAAACCACACCCCTTTCGGTCGCGATGGAGGCCGTCAAAGATGATATTTTTTACATAGAACCTAGGATTGTACGAACCTGATACTAATACAATATGCAATGATCATAGCAAGTAAAAAGAGGTGACCTCCTCTCTCCTACGTCAATGATGATATACCTTGCATTTTAAAATACGTAAAACTTGGCTACGCCAAAATTATAAGTATGCGTATGAGGGACACATTTTAAGATCTATTTAAAAAAGTTCAATGTTCAATATTTAAAAAAGTTCAATGTTATTTATCCCGAAAATATTAATTTTAGAACACATGTTCCTTGAAAATTTTTAATTTGTTTTCGGTAAAGAATATAACCCCAGAGTTATGGCAAATACTCCCCAGCACCCTGTATATACGTATGTATGTATTTTATATAACATTGCGCATGTCACTAAGAATAATACCATTGCAGACGACTAGGCAACTACGCCTCTGAATATAGCTTCATTATACAGATTTAGCCATTCAGCCGCGCAAAAAAGTTACTTCGGACATCGTTTTTCAATTCCGGCTACCGCTTCATGCATATAAAGCGTTGAATATAATCTCATACTTTTGCATAGCCAGCCAGATATTCTAGTAGACTAGACAGTCCTATTTCCGCCACTATACCCATCACACGGGTACTTTGTCTGGTTCGTATATAATTAAATATTATTAAATACATTTGTAAGTTTCAAGAATTATTAGTCAAGTTTTAACTATCAGTTAAATACGAGTAAGTTTCTATACGTGTAGATGAAAAACTTTAAAAGAAGAATCATAATCAAATCCGTTTAGAAAAGGGTAGAAGCTAGCAATTGTGTTATAAATGGTGTAAAATAACTAAAAATATTGCAATTTCTATAGAGCATTTTAAACCAAAGTGCAAGTTTCTATCTGAGAAATATTTGTAGAGTATTTGATTAGTTTAATGTTTCTAAATATAATTTTGTGTAATTACAGGTGATAGCTGCCGGTAAGCCGTTCCAGGGTAACCAACTAGCTCCCCATATGCTGACTACGCAGGGCAAACAAGTCCTACAAGGCCAAGCTGGTGAGACAAGAGAAAATTTAATATTTTGCCTTTTTAACGTTAATTACTAAAAAAATTATACCTGCGGCACGCTATGAAGACCGTTCATGAGTGTAGAATTATGCCTTTGTCCATTATATCTATAAAATCTTGAAAGATTGACGCTATCACTAAGTTGATATGTGTTAATAGCGGACGCCCGTTTTGGAATTTAGTTTTTCACAAATCCCTCGAGAACCTTGGATTTTTCCGGAATGAAAAGTGTTAAACCAAAGTAAAATCTATTTCCATTTCAAATTTCTGCCAAATCGGTTCTATAGTAGTGGCGTTAAGGAGTAACAAAAAACATCTTTCGCGTTATACTTTTAGTAGGATGATAAATAATCAATTAAAGTTATTTGTATAATAGGCTTGTATTTGTGTAATTTTCGCTAACAATTCTGATTAAGAAGAAACTTCCCTTTTTTTACTTTTTGTAATAGTTATATTACTTTCAGCAATATTGATGAGATTCAAACATATTTTCTGAAATTATAAAGATTCGATAAATTATAAGTTTTACCATATTTTTTAATATTAAGTCCGCTCTACAATCCCGCCGCGTACAATCACTGTAGATTAAAGATTATCTTCAAAATCTTTCGTAAATGACTCGATGGGGATGATGACTAGGTTTGAATATATTGATTTCTCAGATACATTTAATTATACATAATTTATACATATAAAGCAAGAAATGTCTGGATATTTGCAAAATAAATAAGATTATAAAATTTCAAAATCTATTAAAAATCTTTTATCGCAATTATATGAAAATTCAAACAGTTTTAGATCCTTACATTAAATGTGACATTTATTAATATATGAACTATAAACATAAACTCATAAATAACAAAGATATTAGTAATTAGGTTTGGGATTAGTTAGATTTGTATGGGTGTCATACAAATCTAACGAATATTATTATAACGATTACCTTCGACGTCATTAATTCGTACCATTTTGTACCCTTTCTGTAGCTACGAAAGTAACGACCGCAGATACCCTGTTTCTTTTACAAAATTGGTTTACTATTAGCATACTCTTAATTTATATACAATTTAAAAAACTGTCATCATCCCTGTGCGAGAACCAAACCTGGATTTTTTTGCGTTTGTGGAGTCCACGCTGCGTTCGTGAAGTCGTTTTTGAAAGCCACAATACTCGAAAACGGTCATCATGTCATGCCTCAGATATAAGTTATTTTATCTTTTGTAATAGAAGTAGTAGAATTTATAGAGCTGCTATTTCTGAACTGAAAATTCAAGTCAAATTAACTTTACCTACCTAGAAGTTCAAGATGTAATTAATTTTGCGCTACATATTACTTTAATTTTGTACATTTAGAGATCATTTGTATTCTATTGCTTAAATTCAATATCTAATCGTCAATATTAATGGAACTAAGCCATAAGGTAATTTCTACACAATATATTTTAGAGTATATTGCACTTTCATTCTCACATAATTAGTCAATTGTATTTTTCATTTAAATAACCAAGAGTTGTATTCTATCTTGGAATTTTCTAGATAACTGGAACCGGTGGGAGAGTCATTACAAATAGTCAACTAACGTACTTGTAAACTGAGCCTACTTGAAATAAATGAATTTTGATTTTATGATTTTGCTTATTTACTAAATTTCTTATTGTATGATTTATTAATACAACAAAGAAGCATAATGCGAGTGTGAACTGTCACACTATTTAGTTTACAGTTAACTTTGCAGGTCTCACTACCTATCAGGAGCAAGGTTTATAACTGTGCCCTCAGTATAAGATATGCACGCTCGCAATTTCAGTGTCGTTCTCTTTATTATCTAATCACTGCGAAAAATAAATCTAATTTGTTTGGTTTTAAAGTTCAATATCGATTGAAGATCACGATCTTAAAATGTAACCTATTTTAATAAAGTAATGGTTTATAATGTACGCTTTAAAAGTTACATATATTTTTGTCTACTCTAGACGTTATTAAGTATCGACTCGAGAGTGACGTTATCTTTGCGGGCGTGCATATCTCATATTAATGGTCATGTTTGACATTTATGTTTGTATTTCGAGCCTCGTCGTTTATATGTGAATGTCTATGTGGTTAGGGGCCAAACGTTTTGTGTTTTTCTTTTTGATTGGCAACAATAGGGTATGCTCATTTTGGCAACCGCCGGTTTTTGGAAAAAAAATGTATCTAACGTGGGTTACAGTTGCGCAAATAAACAATATAAGGCGTTACAATTATTAAAACACCAATTAAAATTAATGTATACTTTTCCTAAGAAATGCTACTTAGGTGTAAAGGTATACAAATGTAGGTCCTATTCACAAAATAAGCTCTCGTTGTCTTGTAAAACTTTAACGTGACATGACAATGATTTAATATCGTTTTTATAACTTCAGCCTTCAGGCTTCAATGTAAAATATTCTGATACCATCATAAATTCTGAAACTAGAATTGAGTTGCAAAACCGTGTTTCTCAAAAAACATTGAAGGTGAAGGCAAAACGTATATGAATTATTGAACATGTTACAAAAAATGTAACCGATATAAATGCAGTATTTGTGTTTACCTAAACTTCTCTCATTTAAAATTCAAGTATTTCGAGTTTCCTTGTAACGCTATATTCTAAACGCGCTTTGTATATTCTAATAAACCAAGCCGACCAACATATCGGTTCCAATTTTTGGCGATGTCAAAACGTACCTACTTAATGGATTTGTGTCAGGCTTTTTCTTTCATTGACAGCCGTTTTCAAATAACCTAAAGCTCGTGCGCTGTAGCAAGGTGCGGATGACAGTTAATTTTACTCTTGAAAGTTTGCAGCGATTCACGATAAGTACGTATTATGAACGTCATACGGTAACTATCACCCGCACCAAGCTACAACGCACGAACCATACACGTAATTTGTCGATGATTTGTTTATGAAACTTATCAGTTGAAGCAAACAGATTATAGAAAAATAACAATGTTGCTAAGTAACTTAATAAGGCATTGCTCGTAGACAGGGAATTGAAAACGGCAGTTATGGATTTATTTAAAGTTTTAAGGTAGTTGATGCTTACAATAATAAATAATCGTTGCAAGTGCCAATTTTGGTTCTGCTTTTCATATACTCGATTTTTTATTATTTCATTTCTCAGTTTCGTTCATTTCATTTCTATATGTCATGCCCTATTTTTTTATGCCTAAAAATAAATTTCATTAAACATGCTTGTGTAATGAATACAATTAGATATTTTGTATCAATAGCAATATTATTTACAATACAAAAAATAATTGTTATGTAAGTTAACAATCTAATTCCCTTATTGACCAAGCATTTTACCTGTGCAGCGAAAATGGGCTTTGCAGTGGCTCACCATTTGACCTTAATGTTCTTTTGAAGTACGTAAAACAAATTCCTGCGGTCGGATTTTGAAATTCGACCTTTGTCTAACGTTTGCGATTTACGATTTTAACGTTAACGTTCATCGTTTACGATTTGCAGAAGAGAAGAGTCTCCAGAATGACACTACCTTGCTCTTTCAATTAACGTCTCTGTTCCATTTATTTGTCCTCATAAGCAAAATAAAAGACGTTATGTCTGTTGAATGAACGTCATTTATGAAATACTTCGAATCAAATATTTGTAGATATTAAATATTCGATCGCATAATAACATTTACTTTGCAGTTACATTTGTAGATGTGAACGTGGTAGTTTGAATGGCGGTGGTGTCTTGTATAATGTTATCATTCGACATTTGCGCACGAAATTACATCAATGTCCTTTTTGTTACGAACAGCTCCATTCCCTGGATACACGACGATACCAACAATTCCCACAACACAAAATCAGACGTTCGTGTTCAGTCCACTGGGCGTAATCAACTCGCAGCCGAGCATTTTGCCCGCTCACTCTCAGTCCACCGTCTCAGGCATTGGGCAGCAGAAACCCGGGGAAATGCATAAGGTAAATTTATATATAATCTGTAGAATTACAACTTGTGTAACATAATATAAAAGTTAATGTCACTTTCAACATAGTTTAAGTGAACTTGGGGTCGTTTGAGATAGCAGGTCTTTTTGGACAGCCTTTATGGGGTTTAAAAGTAGTCCAGAATTCAGGGTACTCTTTTTAAGAATAGATTACTGTTGATCTAATTTTCCGTGAATCATAGGACCGGGATAACGTAATAAGCAATTTGTAAGACAATTGGTTATTTTGATGACCTCGTCGTAAATACCAATTGGGAGTTGGGAGTGTCATCAAAAATATTGTTGTTTTTTACTGTTGCTTATATAATAGTTATGTAGTTTGACGGTTTTACTTCTGACATCGTCGACAGTATACAATCTCATATGATATTATGATAATTAATGTATTGTATCCTCGTTGTTTAGGTGATGAGCGGTGGGAAAGTGACTGGTGCCAAAGTAGGTGGTGGCACACAGACCGTGCCAGTACAGGCCCAGTGCGTGCAAGTCTCCCAACCGGTGTTAGGCCAGCAGCCACAAGCCCAGATCATCAGTCCACTGCAGGTATATTGAGCTCGCTTCACGTTTATGTTATATTAATAAGGGACCCGACTACTGCATACAGTCGGATAATCATCGTTTTTCAACGACTTTTCGTTTTTACGACCATTTAACATGTTTTTTTTTGGTTTTCCAAAAAATATGGCCTTGACAATGTCATTTTTAAAGTGGCAGTATATTAGTTGTAGTAGAAAGTAATACCGTTATTTTAACGAATTCACGTCATTTCGTTGAAATAGTCATGTTAGATGATCGAAAAAACAAAACAACACTGCCCACTTAACGTAAAATAACCTTGTCAAGGTCATTTCGTTAAAATATCGATGAAAAACTATGATGTAGTTGCTCTACATACATAACTCTCCAGGAAATTAAGTTCGGTTTCATAAATGGAAAATATTTGTGAAATAAACTTGGTTTCTTAGTACAATATGCGCGCAATCTTCTAGTCCGCTCTGAAGTTGGAACATGTAGAATTTCGCAGCTATACTCGTATATACCTCGGTGATGTTTTCGTATATTGCGCTATGTGCCTGTTCAGTGCGGACTGGAATTAATTCCTGGAATCAGGAATTTGAATAAGCTTCTGCGAATTTATCTAACCAATATACATTTACCATGCAGTGCACGGCGAGTTTTTTTTTATATCTTATATTTATATTTCAGTTATTTTTATAGTTTATATTTCGTGTTGATTTGAAACGAATTTTCTGGCCTGATGTTTATATACGTAAATGATGTTTATGATGTGTATAGTTACGTTGCTTTGGTATTATTATATATTTTTTGTTTTTTAGGTAAGACGGAATGGGTATTATGAGTAAAGATTACGTAGAAACAGTTTCACCACTTTTATAAGTCGCACCGGCAAAATTAGTTTTAACAACTTCGACTAACGAGAGACATGCTTTACGTTAATTTTAAATACAACAATAACAGATAGTACTAGATCTGGCATAAAGTATATATACCCTCATCTGTTATATATTTGTATAATTGGGATAACACATAAATTATAGAAAATATTTACATTGACCATCGATGTCCTATTCAAAAGTGGATGCACAATAAGCGACCAAAAACGTCCCCACTCAATGAGCGGACGTTTTTGGTTTCTTGGCACTCAATTCAAGTAGTCGCATTTATAAATTCAACCTTAAACTCAATTCTTAAGGTTGAATTTAGGATTTTATTGATTGAATATTGGACCTATATTTAAGGGCCTTTAGTATAATTTTCTTTACCAATAATTCTAAAACTGTCAGAGCAAAATTGGCCAGTTTTCAACCTATAGAGCGTAATCGCAAATATAGCTTTTTCTTTCGTTACGATGGAAAATAATCATCTTTCTCTCGTTTCAAGATACGTCGTCGTATCTTATGTCTACCGCAGTACTTATTGGTTTAACTTACAAAAGTGGTAGTATTGTTCATACATAATACTTTGATTTAAATTATAACCCCGCAGCATTCCAATATATAGCTACTGTCGAAAAACACAACTGACTTTCGGTTTTTTTGGTAATGTATTTTGAAAAGCTTGAATCATGGGCCGGTGTTTGCAGGCCGGCAGTCAGACTATGCAGTTCGCGCCTTGGCAAATCTCCGGCGCTCTACCGCAGGTGTGGACCGGCGGATTGCAGGCGGGTACCCTGCCCGCTGGCGGCCTCCTCGCTCCGAACCCCATCTTCATCAGGGGCACCCAACCTGAAGCTCAGACCTCCATGTTCATACAGCATTCACCGCAGAACAACGTGCAACACAACAGTTAGTATTCATCTTTACCTAACCTTTCAACCATACAACTTTTATGCCTAAACAACCCATGTATATCTCGTGAAGACAAAATAACATATTGTTTACCAATATCACCGAACCGGATATATCACTCTCTGTTTCATTACGATAGGACGAAAAAGACAGCGATATTTCCGGTTCGGCCGTTCGTCATTTTGTCTTTGAGTTCTTGAGATGTGTGGTGGCGTGTTAAACCTTCTTGTCAAAAACAAGTATAGTGCCACAAAGTTATCTGGTCCGGTGATGGTGTCGCCGTTGTCGTTTGTCACATAAATCTTTTAGTATAAAGTTTTGAAAAATGGGACCGTCAAGATGGCCTTTACGCTAGTTCCAGTTTTGGCCACTCAAAAGTTTGTGGCACTATAAGGGTAAATAAGAAACGTGGATCAAGTATAACACTTACACAGTGGAACTATTATCCAACGAGCGAGCGACTATATGAATAGTTATTAGATAGTTCGCTGGTAAGACTTTGAGTTTGACTTTAGGCTAAAGTATGTGCGTGGGCGCATTGCATGAAATACAGAATGTAATTTTATCATAATACATTTTATATAAGAAAATGCCGTACAGTTATATTCTGTACCATATGACAATACTTGATTACTTTGAAAATATAACAATTATTTACAAAGATTGCGATTTTATGGTATTTATGTGCAAAGCGAATTGTCTTGATTTAGCGACTGTGGTGTTTTAGCTGCATTGCGATTTTCGACAGACGACATCTTGCAAACAAATTTGTATTATATGTGTTATCATTCCCACTATCATAAGTAGGAATACGAGAGCAATCATTTTGCAAATTAAGTCAAAATGCGACACATGAGAAGCCATCACGACATGTCACAACATAAGTGTAAACGTTGCCATACAAAATGTATGATACCGGTTCTGTACTGATGACAATTTAGACAAATATAATTCCGCTTACAGTCACACACGTGACGCACCTAGAGAATTGTTCCATCGAACTCTACAGTTCGACTTCCTAAGGCCCATGACATTCATAGACATTCCTCAACTTAGAGCATTTACATGAGTCCATTGTTGAATTCCTCAGCATATTGATAATCACAATTCTGGTGTCAAGTTGCTTGAACTTCAAGTTCGATATTGAGGAACGTCTACTAATACGGGCCTAAGGGTCTCCCCTAGCATCTGGTTTATTGCTGTGTTCCAAATGTTTGTGAACTTGTAATGTGTCGTATAGTGTACACACTTCACATTACAAGGTCATTAGGTGCTTTCATATCCATACTAATATAATAAATAATACTTAATACTAATATAATAAAGTTAAGGTTTTTTAAGTGGAGATAGTTGAAAGGATGGGGAGTGACATAAACTACTTTTTGTCTCTTTCTAACCCCCACTTTCCTAAAATAGGGGGTGGAAATTTGTATGCAGAATTTGTAGATGTAGGTTAGGTATGGTTTGGATATCAAATAGTGAGCAAAGATTTATTATTAACGGTGTACCTTTAAAATGTCTTGATATTGCAGGTATTTTTAATCAGAAACAACAAGTTACAATAGTAGCTATTGTTACACAGATGCCGCCGTATCGTGCGCCACCGCCACTGCTGGCAAACCGCGCGCCGCATCCGAAGGCATCGCGAAAGGGTCGCGCACGCTGTCCAACATCCTGCCGTCGAGCGTCATCCGCCCCGCGTCCTCTGTCTCCACGCAGACCAGCGCGAACCAAGCACAGAATCAGGTCACGTATCGCATTCGTTTACAACTCGGCCCGAACATTTGTTTCACTTTGACATCTTGTTCGAGTGACACGCATAATACCGCACATTTATTTCGCCTAAAGATTTCTGTTTATTTTTCCCGAGCCGTAATATTAGGCAAGTGGACACTTTTTTTAAATATTCTTAAATAGTTCTACTAGATATCGTTCTACAAGACTGAAAAAAAAATTTCATTTTTTTTTGTTACATGAAAATTTTAGTTTTTAAATATATTTTTGACAATACAAGCTAAAACGCCTGTCGGCCATGACTATTCTACATTTCAACTGTTTCATGACGTCACTATAATAAATCCCATATAAATGTAGCGTTTAACAAAAATTTTAGTTAACAATTAGTTCGACGTTAGTGTGTTAGTGACGTCACAAAATGGACGACAGTGTTTTTGACGTTTGGAAAATGTGAAAATACGTTTGAAATAACATAAATAAAATTGTTTGTCATATGGAATCGTTAAGGTATATTAGGACAACACTAACTCGAGGTGTCAAAGTAAACTGAATGTTCAGACCTAGTATAATTAAGCATACTGGGCCAATCAATATACCATTTTTGCCTCTATATGGTATTACTCTATTAGTCAATAGTCAATAAATAGTCAAGTCATAAATGTTTACAATGGTGGCATAGTTGAAAACATCTAATTGTATGATAGATGAAATATTGGCGAACAATGGATTAATTTGTTTTACTAATCACCGCGAGAAAACGATTAATCCAAACAACAACACGTACGATGAAAACCACACTACGTAAGTTTCACTCCATAACCGTTCTCTCCTTTATCTTAAATTAAATTTAACTAATTCTGTAATTTTCAATTACAAGTACATTGTTTCTTTTTGTTTTATTTGTTGTTTTCTTTCTTGCTATACTATATAAATAAAACCAATTTAATTCAACATCGCTGAAAAATACTCTTAAAATGATGTGAAGTGAGTTATTGAAGGTCTCCGTGGTGCTTTGGTATGCTCGGTGGATTTACAAGACGGAGATACTGGGTTCGATCCCTGGCTGAGCCGATTGAGGCTTTCTTGATCGGTCCACTTCTGGCTTAAAGACGTACCGCTAAGCAATTAACGTTCCGGTACAATGTTGTGTAGAAACCAAAAGGGGGCTGGATTTTCATCTATCTCCTAACAAGTTAGTCCGATTCCTTCTTAGATTGAATTATCACTTTCCATCAAGTGAGTCAGTGAAACGCATACATAAACGCAAACGTAGGGGTTATTTGCTGGGCTTGGCGATGCCGTTTAGATTAGTCGGTTTCACGGGGTAATAATATGGGTTCGTGTACTTCTAGATGTTTCTAATTACCACCATTGAAATTGAAAGAGTTTTATTGAGAGTATTGTTAACCCTCGTAGGCCCGGTTTGCGCTTAATTGGCAATACACTTGTCAGAATTCTTTGCAGTGCTGCCAACTAAAGAAGACTGCAGACTTTTTTTTCTTTTTTGTAGCCTAATTTTATTTGTAATAATATGCAATAATTTAAATTTATATTTTTTGAGTTCTTTTTTCATTTTCTCCCCAAAATTTTGCGTTATATTTTGCGTTATAATATACATATAAAATTTATTTCTGAAGTGAGATTTAGAGTCTGGCTAGGGAAAGTAGACTGAAATTGCCTGTCAAATTTAAAAAATCATTTAAACAATTAAAAAAAACATGCGTTTTCATTATTTGTTTAAATTACTTTTTTTTTTTGTAATTACATTACTACCTATGTATAAGCATTAAACTCAGTTATTCCAATATTTGTACCGTAATGTTCAGAATTTACTCTGATTTTTTTATTATTTGATTTCAGTCTCTAATTTCATTAGCCAAACTCTAGTGTTGCAGATTTTGTTACTTTCAATTAAGAATTATTTCCGCTTGTTACTCCATTCGTTTTTTTTTAATTTTCGAAGTGGAGAACAATGCTGGACAAGGTCTACTAGTAATCAACAAATCATGTAAGCGAGATATCTCATACAAATACAGGGTAAACAGAGGGGGAAACCTGGCGTACGATCGCCGGCACCGACTTCCAAACAGGACGCAGCTAATCAGACTAATAAAATGCAGCATCAAATGCAGCAGCCGAAGCAGCAGTGAGTAACCGGGTCCGGCCACATTGACCCAACCTGAGGCCTTTCTGAAGTGCAACTTTTAATAGACTCACACATACACACCCACTAATAATTTATTATCGAACAAAAGTGAGTTAAATCGAAATTTATAACGACGTTTGCCTGGTGTATACTTGTTTAAAGTTCTAGACCAAGTAACTACATTAATTGGTTCTGATACGGGTCTACATTCTGATTCCTCGGCACTTGCTAGGAGTTATGCGTCTCTAAATACAGGAATTTTGTCGCTATAATATAAATCCCATATAGTGAAAGAACGAAAGAAAAAAGCGAATAATGGAACTGTGAATAAGGTGCATTGATACTTTAGTGGCCAAGGCCCAAGAAGAAAGAATGCATTGACGAATGGAAATATTTCATCCCTTCTATTTGTATTCAAAGCTTTCAATATTAAATGCCGAGCTTTATAGTCTTGTAGACATTCTAATGAGATAGACACGTTTGACAAAAATTACTAACTGGCAACTGCAATTTAACTTTTGTGTAGATTGTCAATATTTCGGCTTAAGTCACTTTTGTTATGGAGCTACAATTGACCTTGGTGGATTTTATCTAACTAACAGCACTTAAACTAACACATTTTGCTTTATACTTATGCAGAGCCGGCGTTCAATAGCTAGACGTCACGGTAAGGAGATTTTAAGAGATTAACCATAAATGGCCATAAAAATCATTAATTAAAAGTTAGAAAGTATATCTGGCGAATATACACGCTAATAATGTAGCTTTCTATTAGTGAAACAAATTTGCCAAGAAATTCTTCTGAGCCTGTTACTAGGAACAAAAAATCTTATCTCTTTATAATATTAGTGTAGATGTTTAAATTATTATTTTAATTCTAGGTGTAGTGTGGTTAATCTCTTAAATTACCCTGCGATTGGCCCCTGCCGTATCAGTACCGTAGCTAGGGCCATTAGCGGCCGTTAATTAAGAATTATCGCCGGTATAGTTTTTTAATTTTAAAATACCCACTAAGTTTTCGTAGTCATGATAATAAAGTTTTAACCAAATCCTGAAGATTATAATTTAAAATCTTTCTTTTCTTCAAAGCAAGATAAAAAGTTTTTCCAAGTTTGATAGCAGTGACAGTAATGTGATAATTACAGCTTCTTTAGTTTTGAATAATTACTAACACATACGAGTATATGCATGGTTTAGACACTCGTCTATGTGTTGCCAGTTGCAACAAATAGCACGGGTTTATTACTTGACTACGAAAATTTAAATTTTATACATTTATAGGAATTATATATTATTTGTGGATATACAAAATATAATGTATAATTGAATTTTGGTTTGATAAGCATAATTGAGAGTGATAGTTAGAGTTTGTGCAACCCTTTTTTTCTTTTTTTCTTTAGAGGAGCAATCTTAGAGTAAAATGAATTTAAATGAAATAGTATTGACAATCTAAGACTACGAATTTTTATGTAATAAGTCCATCATAATGTATAAATTAAATACCATAGATTTTTGAACATTTTACTCTGACTTTGATTCATCAACACGCACTTGAACCGTTAGCGTTATCGAGATTCCTAAACTCGTAACATTTGTGGCACATTTTTTAATCAGTATATATTAATTTCATTATATTTAACGACTTTAATTGCGTGTTTTAAATACATATTTATCATGATTGGCAATAGCTACTGAATTATTTCAGTTATGCGGTAAATAACATGTGGTATTTATAACAAAGAACATACACACATTTTTATGTGTATTAATAATTAAAATAAAATTTAATGATTTAATTGTGATTTAATCACAACATTCGAGATTTTTGAAATCTTAATAAAGTCGATGGCTTATGCTCTAGCTACGGCGCTGTTTCTATGGGTATTATGGCTAGCGCACTGAAACTGAAGCATGATCTCTTATTAATTAACATAATAATAGTTAGTGAGAAACTTACAAGGTTCCGCACCTTAATTTAAAATTAATTTTTAATTTAATCTTATCAACGGTTTAACGCCGCGTTGGTAGTAAAGAATTTTATATTAAAATATAAGTAAATATTTCGATTATTTTCGATCTCACAAACGAAATTTCAATGATAATTTTATAGACGATTTTTTCTTACACATACTTAAACCTTAATGCCCCCTACATTATTCCTATCTTCATATTTTAATTTGGAAAACTGATACACAAGTTTTCTTGTATTTCCTTTTTACTTTACAGTGATTCTATTCAAATTCTTTAAGTGCGAAGCCTTAAAAGCGATACACATGAAATTGTACAATTTCAACGTATGTAAATCTTGAAGAATAATAAGATCTCATTCTTTATGAATATATTTTACCTATATTATTAAAATTCTTTCTGATAAAAATCAGTTTAATTCTGCAGAACAAATGTTTAAAAATAATTATATTCCCCGATTCCTTAATTTATATACATACTATGTATATGATATTAATTGATCTTTGTCACAGAACAAATTACTTTGCCTCATGTTACGGAAAGTAACAAACAGTCTTTATAGTCTTATAACTAATTAACTAAATTAAATTTCTACGTAATAATTTTAAAACTGCATTTAAAAAGATTTTTATTAATATAATTCTTGTAACTTTCACAATATTGTCTATTTCTAATCACCATTTCCGAACATTGATGGACCCTATCATCATACTCATACTTCTGATAATCTCCCATCTTCCAATCGTCTATCTCTACTTAAACCTCCACCATTCTTCTCATTATTTTTAATTTGTGTTATCAATTTGAAAGTAATCGAGGGATACTATTTGTCCAAGGTCTTGCAATCATGTTTTTAAATTGCGGTAAGGAATTTCCTTTACTACAAGATAGCCCTGCTTGCGCAGGTACTCGTGATTTAAAATGTTCCACTACACATACATAAAGTATGTATATTTTAAAAACAACTCAACCTTTTCTTAATTATTTGGACAAGAGAAAACTTCTATTTTTCTCCCATATTCTTCTTCAGCGTCAAGCTTTAATATTCAACATATAATATGTTTGATTTCCAATCATATAATACCATAAATAAGTAGAGTATAAAGCTTAACTGAATACTCTATGTTTTATTTTAAAAAACTGTTAGGGTAAAGTCCTAAAAGGAATCATTAATTTATTACACATAATATTGCGCATTATCTTAGGTACACTGCACTTTGTTTGTAAAATTTAAAGCTTTGTAATATATTAGATAGAAATTTCAGTAATTTTGCTTTCTAAATATAATAATTTCACATGGTTTTTTAAATACATAATATACACCATCAGAGCTTGGAAGCATTGCGAATACATCGTTGATTGGTGTAGGCTGACCAGTTATAGTTATATCAAATATACTAAGAATAAAAAACCTTTTAAAATCAGGGCGACCGAACTGACTTTGTTAAAGAAGAATGCCCGTTTTACTAAGGATTTTTTTTCTTACTAAAAATTTCCGTGCATTCATGGTTGTTGTTTTATCTTATGGACAATAAATCTTAAATCATGTTTTCTAAAGCTTTTATTTAACTTGCAATTTATATATGTGTCGGAGGATTAGATAGTAGCGCCATCTTACATTAATTATAGTAACTCATTAGGTGGCGATATGCTGTTAGAAACGTCAAGGAGTACGTCTCGTTTATCTGTCAGTTGTTTGTCTGTGGACATTTGTCAGTTGACGGTAGCGGTAGATTTCAAGTTGATTCAAGTGAACGTTTAGCTGAATCTAGTCAGTTTAGCAGAGACTGAAGGAATTAGGTGAGTCAGTTATCCGCATAGTGAGGCCATTATGATATGATGATAACATTGCACTGTTAGTTAGCTGGAAGGCAACGAGCGAGCGAGGAAGGAGAGTATCGGCTAGCTGTACTGACGTCTTTAATCTTGCTTCTAGCGATTGCCAGCCCGTAATCTCGCTCGTGCTTGACTACCTGCCCTATGATAGATAACCCTGGTTTACATGTAATAGTATCAGCGCTGTACTTGATCAATATTGTAGTTAGAGGGTAGAACTGTATTAGCAAGTTAAGCGGTCGTTCCGGTAATGATCGATAGTGTTACATTGTGTATCTGCCATCCTTGACACGTAAAGCTTAGAACCTGCTCTGAGGCTACGGCTTCTTCGTTATCGAAAGTGGAATTTAGTCATATCCCCCGATAACATAAGTGTTTTCCTCTTGTGGTATTTCTGGTCAGGCTATACCAATTTTTTTTATCTAAACAGCTGTTGCGCTATTTACTCTACAATATAAGTTAAACATAAAAAAGCAATATCTAAAATGCATTTCAAATTAAATTTAGTAACAGGTGCATAAGTTTTCTGAGTCCAAATAACAAAATTACTTTTTCTAAACCTCAGCAGGCTGGGCCCTAATTTAATTGTTTAAACATGTCTAATTTGGTCTTAGTAAACTTGTGTATAAACAATAAAAAAACATAAAGTAAAACCTATAATTTTCTGTATTCTGAGATATTGAATAGTGTATTGATGCATGGTTTTTAATAGGTACCTCTAAAGTAAGCTAGTGCCAAATTAGGCACGTTTATTTTTTTTTAGGATTTCAATTATGGGTGTCGCTTTTAATGTAAAATATATCTATTGTAATTATAATTGAAAAGTTATCAAACTCGTATTTTAAAAAGATCATGATTTTTGTTATTAAGATGATATATTTTACGTAAATCGATAGTATTATATGATATTAAATGATTATGAAACACGGCTAAAACTCACGTGATATTACGTCGGAGTATACCCGACGTAATATCACGTGAGTTTTAGCCGTGTTTCATAATCATTTAATATGAATAACACTCACGATAGTTTAAATTCTAAAATTATATGATATATTGTGCTGCCATTTTAAGACTGCCTTTTGGTAGTTAATCGTACAAAGGTCATCAGTAAAGTTACATAGACATGGCAGCGGCATGCACTTTATAGAGGCATAAATGCACTGCCTACTGCCCTAGAAAATATTGCTCATGACAGTACAAGTAAAAAGATCGGGAAAACGACGCACGCACGCTTGGCTTTGGGAGTAACACGGTGTGTTACGGAAAGTGTAATCGGGCGAGGTGAACGGACCTTGAGAAGGAGAGCCGTAGCCGCGCCCCTACGTAACCGCTGACACTTAAAATCTTGTATTGCGTAGCTTTAAAAGATTGCATCTGACTATATAACAATTCATTTTCATTGAGCTTAAAACACAAACAACAAGCAAGAGAGCGCATAGAATTAATATATGAGTTATATTTTATTCAGTACTTTAAAATATGACTAATTTATACAAATTAAGTTTAGCAGTAGTTACAGTACAAATAAAAAAATAATAATACACAGATATAACGTACTTAATTGAAAATGATGATTATCAAACGAAAATGTAATTGAAATTAATGTTTACGTATTTGGTAAGCACTTTGTGTTCCAAAATGCATACCTTAGGCCAAAACCCTGTGCACGTAACTGGGCGTCGAGTACCGCATGATTCTGATGACTAGTCAAGTTTGCCGTAGTATATAATGTTATGCATTGTAAACCCCATAGGTACAGTACAATATAGTACCTATCCCATATTATTTTACTCACTCCACGAAGCAGGCGTAACACATGATGCTATTTCTTTCAATTTGTATAGCAATTTGTGACATTTAAGCATTTAATAGCACGTCTTTTTTGCTTTATCACTAATCATAATTTAATATATAAGCTGGTGACAGTAACGACTTTAAATTGCAGCTGGTTTTCTATTGCTTTTACCCTAACATAAATTATATTGAAGAACTTGTCTATTCTTTACTGTTATTTTCGACCAATAGCGTGGCAATGAAAATAGACTATCGCAGTCGTCCCATCGCAATGAATGAGCAAGCAATACTTCAACTCTACCTGTATTAGTCCGCAATGTATTTTTCTCTTTAGTTCCGTAGGGTAGGGTTGGGTAGGGAATAGGGATATGCTATAGGGGTAGGCAAGGAGTAATAAGGTAGGGGTAGAGAAGAAGTAAGTGCACACAAGTCAAAGTGAACTTCAACGGTGTTCGCTGGTAAGAGACTATAATATTTTGCTAGTTTATATCACTAGCGTTGACTAAGGGGTTTAATATATAAGCTGGTGACAGTAATGACTTTAAATTGTAGCTGGTTTTTTACTGCTTTTACCATAACATAAATTATATTGTCTATTCTTTACTCTTATTTTCGACCAATAGCGTGGTAATGAAAATAGTCTCTCGCAGTCGTCCCATCGCAATGAAAGAGCAAGCAATACTTCAACTCTACCTGTATTAGTCGGCAATGTATTTTTCTCTTTAGTTGGGTAGGGTAGGGGTTGGGTAGGGATATGCTATAGGGGTAGGCTAGGAGTAATAAGGTAGGGGTAGAGAAGAAGTATGTGCACATAACACACACATTCAAAGCGAAGTTTAACGGTGTCCGCTGGTAAGGGACTATAATGTTTTGCTAGCTTACATCACTAGCGTTGACTAAGGGGACTATAATACTTTGTTTGTCAGGTTGGTGGTCATGAACTCAAACGGACAGATGGCGCAAATCTCCAGCATTCCGGACAAGCAGCCTCTTAACAAAAACATCCAGCAGACTCTGCAGCTGCAGCAGCAGGCGATGCAGGTGAGTTTCATCATCTCAGCGGCTGAATAATCCCCTGGGGGTGACCCTACAACCCACCATGCTGCTCAAATACGGGTCGGCGCGATAAGAGTTAATATCCGATGTTAATGATAATGTTTTGACGGCCTCCGTGGCCCAATGGTATGCGCAGTGGACTTACAAGACGGAGGTCCTGGGTTCGATCCCCGGTTGGGCTGATTGAGGTTATCTTAATTTGTCCAGGTGTGGCTGGTGGGAAGCTTCGGCCGTGGCTAGTTACCACCCTACCGACAAAGACGTACCGCCAAGCGATTTAACGTTCCGGTACGATGTCCTGTAGAAACCGAAAGGTGTGTGGATTGTCATCCCACTCCTAACAAGTTAAACCCGCTTCCATCTTAGATTGCATCATCACTTACTATCAGGTGAGATTGTGGTCAAGGGCTAACTTGTACAGAATAAAAAAAAACGTCCGAGTCTGCGGCTGCTTAACTTGCTCTCCTAGGCAAAGAATGTAATACCATCATCATAAATATATAAAAAAATGAATAACATACTATATTATTGGTGTCTTTCGAACAAAATCGCAGGAAGTCACTAAGTTTAATAACGTTGACGGCCTTAATAGGTTAGTAAAAATAATTTAAGTAATTTAGGTCACGTACACAAATATTTGCTGACAATACATTATGATAGATTGGCAGTGCGTGCAGTTGAATAGCGGAAGAAATGTCTTACACAAAATTTAAACTCATTAGTTTCAATGGTCATATGCCGTACTCTACATTTACTGTAACAACAATGTTTTAAACAGCAACAACAGCAGCAGCAGCAGCAGCAACAACAGCAACAACAGCAACAGCAGCAACAGCAGCAGCAGCAGCAGCAGCAGCAACAACAGCAGCAGCATCAGCAACAGCAGTTGCTGCACCAGCAACAACAGACTCAACAGATGGTTCAACATTACCAACAAGGTCGACATCCATTTAAATTAATACTATAAGAATACTAAACTGCCTCATTGGTCCCATCGTTAGCTGGCTCAGCTACAGACAATGAGGTCCAGGGTTCGATCCCCAGGTCAGACCAACAAAGCAAAGTGAGGGACTTTATTGAGTGCACATGTACTTGCGCATACACTTGTGCACTACAATATATCCTGTATACATGGTAAATCTCAATAAGAGAGTGGCTGTCGTGGCTGAAAAAAAATATTCTATCGGGAGCATATTATAAGAATACATCTAGGACCTGTACTCAGTACCTCGTGATCCGAAGGCAATTAACATGCTTAATTTAAATTAAAAAAAAACACGCAAATTTCAAATCACATTCCGACGGAAATGCTTTGGGAGTCAAATTCCGTGATTGATCGACGGGTCACTCTCATAAAACTTTAAATCAGTCTCTTGATTTTACGTCATTTATATTTATGTCTTGCAATTGCGCAGTTTGTGTTTTGTTTTCGCTACCTCGATCTCAAGTCTGAAAATATAAATTTAAAAACGTTTCTTTTGACAAAAGTTTCAAGGTTGACTATCCATCAGGCTATGAGAGTGAGGGAATGTTTTTTACATGGTTACCATGATGTCACCTCCTGTAAAATTCATTGTTATGAAACTATTGTCTGGCTAGTTCGTCGATAACACTCCCGTGGTATGCGGGCGACGGGCGGAAAGACTGCGCGGGTGTGAATCGTGCGTGCGGGGAAAGGACGTGCATCAGTCGTGGGTTTTTCATTCATAGCTACACGCATCCCGCCCTGCGCGCAACATCGGGAGGTTACGAACGAAGTTGCCTAGCTATAGTCTAGGTCTTATTGTTTTTGCACCTATGATTAACAGAGGCCAATGTAAACTCATTTCATAAAATATAAAATTGCCTGGTAAACAATTAAATCTACAGTTTTATTATGTCGTGTCACAGATTAAAGAATATTGACAGATGCAGCCATTCCAAATACAAATTCAAAAACCAATACATTCTCGAGTCAGTATGACACAAAGCGACGCATCAGTAATTTTCATTATTATATAAGAAAAATGGCGCCTTATGTTTTAAATATTTAAAAAAAATATTTAAAAATAAAGAATATTAAATTATTGCTTTTGCTGGTATGCAGGTTTCCTCACGATGTTTTTCCTTCACCGTTTGAGACACGTGATATTTAATTTTTTAAAATGCACACATCTAAAAAGTTGGATGTGCATGCCTCGGACCAGATTAGAAACGCACCCTCCGGAATCGGAGGCAGAGATCACATCCACTGGGCTATCACCACTTCACTTACATTATATTATCATATAATTATATTTTATCATATAATAACAAGCGATTATGCTGTATTTCAGGACTAACATTAGGTATGCAGTCAGGAGCGCTGCCCGTCGGCTCGGTGTCTCAAACACTGCCTATGACGGGAATGCCTCAGACTATATCTATGGTTCAGCAAATACACCCGGTAAGACATATTATTAAAGAATGAACAAACGAAAAGTAGTAGTTAGTATGACGCAACAGGTGCGCGCGGAAAACTATATACCATGTTTAGTCTTGTGGTGTACATGAAACGCGTGATGAGTTAATGAAAATAACCGATACTCGACGGCTTAAGGCCCGTTTATATCTACAGACATTTAGCGTGTCAGACACGTGCCGTGGCAGACAAAATAATATTCTTCTATACAGTGTTTACTAACGTATTTATATCTATCGAATCGCGGCCGCACAGACCTTGACAGACACTGGACGCGCCCGGTCAGTTTTGCGGAAATAATATTTTATCTGAGCGGTTCATGTCTGTAGGGTACTTTCATGAAACCTGAACTGTGATAGCGCCTTACACAAATGACAATTAACACCATTAAGAGATTAGCGCCGCGTCCAGGGGACTTCTTTCATGAAAAGGACTTAACGTGTCTCTAGCTACCTGCTGGGCAGTGTGAATAGACGGTGTCTATGGGTGTCTGCCACGCTACTTGTCTGTGACGCACTGTGTCTGTAGATATAAACTGATCTTTAACGTACTCTCCGGCACAGGGGGTCCACCACCAACTTCCACTTGAGGCTGAGATTTTGCACTCAAAATTTCTAGAAAGAAATAAAAGCTCAATACTTCATAGCCTGACCTCGACCTCGTCCGGCAGATCCAATGCCACATTACCAACGAGGTAGTAGTAGTTTATACTAATATTATAAAGAGGTAGAGTTTGTGAGGTTGTAATCTTAGTTATTATAATAGCCAAAAAGTAAAAAAGTACAACTATGGGTAGTGTTGCATTATGGCTAGGCTTAAATTCATTATGTATTTTGTAAAATAATAAATAAATAAATAAAATAAATCTCTTGATCTACTGAACCAGAAAATTCAAAAACTCTTACCACTAGAAAGCCACTATATTTGTGAGTTTCATAGGCTATACTCTATCCTTATTCTTAAAGGGAACAGGAAATACGCGGGAAAAACTGCGGGGCGTCTGCTAAAATATTATAGAGGTATACTTTGTGGTATTGCAGGGGTAATCTCTGGGTCTGCAGAACCGATTTTCAAAAATCTTTTACCACAAGAAAGCCATGTTATTTAGTGTCATAGGGTATAGTTTATTCGCGTATTTTTACGGGAACGGGAACTGCGCGGGTGAAACTGCGAGGCGTCGGCTAGTGAAGGTATAAAGGTAATAATGAATGTGCACAATTGTTACAGCTGGGCGGTATGGCACCAGCTGGAACTCTGGTCAGTCAGATCAGCACCGGCCAACAAACTCAAAACCCATCACTCACTCAAGTGCATACATTGCAGCAACAGCCTCAGGTATATTAAAATTCTTAAAAGTTAATTGATATCGATATTATTTCAAACCCTTAGTCCATGTACCTACTACAACGAAATTAATATTGTTTATATTAAATTTGTTATGAGTCAGCTATTGATGTTTTGTCATGGCAAGACAGAGATGTAGTGACTAAAATCGAAAAAGGTATAACTAGATGGCTTGAACAAGAGAGAGAATGAAGATAAGGATCGAACAAAGGCGATAGTGAATTGAAATGTTGGAAGGAAAAGGACAAGGCAAACATTCCTCAAACAAACTCAGGAAATTCTCATTAAAGGCAAGAGTAACTTAAACCAGCCACGATGTAAATAATTGTTGAGAATGGAAGGATATGGTTCCTACACCTATCGAGTAATGAGGAGTGATTCTTGACTGTTGAGTTTCTTGCTGGCTCTTCTCAGTAGAACCCGCCTTCCGAACCGGTGGTAGAGTGTTTACAAATCAACTTTGACGTTTCAAAATTGCTTGTAAACTTAGCCAACTTATAAATGATTTTCGATTTTGATTTTAGTTATACATATGTATGTCAATAGGAAGGAACATTTTGTTTTAAAGTCTGTTCATTGAAGTTAAAATGGCCTAGACTCCTACAGTATTTAGTACAGGGTCGCTTGTGTCTGCTCGAAGTTGTATATATTAATGGGCAAGTGATTTAATATGACTGAACGGGTAACAGTGACAATGATTGTACCATCATTTCGTGGTAGAGGAAACACTTCTAGCTGGTCCCAGGACTTGAGAGCTTGGGTGTAGGTTTAAAGGATCCCTTTAGAATGCATCCATACTCACCTCCCCTGACCGACATGTCCTTCGCGAACACACTAAACCATTTGTGATCAATAATTATATCACTGCACAAAATTTCTAACGTGAGTAGCAGCGTGACGGTGTTCACGCTGCCTAAAAAAGAACTGGACTCAACTCATTCAATATTTATACCATACCTCTTATTTATACCATCGCTGTTGCAACAACTTCGTGCAAATACCTCTTTTTTTATAATAATTTAAATAATGATAGTTAATACCACCTGTACTCGAGGAGCTCGTAGCATTAAGTCATCACTTTCATTTCATTAATTTCAGACCTTGGTCGGAAGTGGACTAGTGCAGACCTCAGTGGGTATGGCAGTTCAACCGCAACCAGCTCTAAACCATACTACGCAGATGCAAACGGTACGTACCGTTTCTAATAATACTTTATTTTATTATATAACTAAACAATAATAATCCCACACTTAGCACCCTTTGTGGATATTATAATAATGCATTATTTTATTAAAGACAACCATAATAATAATAATGTAACCCCTTTTAGCACACATTGTATTAGTTACATGATTTTGGTAAAAAGCATTTGTAAATATTGTCAATACTAACTAACGTGCATATTATGCTAAATGATTGGAATTCATTAGATGAACCCTGGAAATGGTCGCCCCTAATTATAGCTTTCCTATCTTTTTATATAGCAATGAAATGGAATGAGAATATATGTAGTAAAATGTATATATTTATATATGCATTTTTATGTATGTCATGTAAAAAGTTATATTTGAATTACAGTTTATTTTTTATAAATATGTATATTTATATCTAAATGAAACGTTCACTTGCACGTTGTTGGTCGATTTATATATTATGGTCGTATTAATTTTATTTTTCAATAAACTTTTTTCTTTATTTTATATAACATGATATATAAGTATTTCTAGAATATACTATCTTAATTCCATATAATTTTAACTATATTTAAAATCTGAAATATCTATATTTTTACTAGTGGACGATCGCGACTGCAAAAACCATGGATTTTCTTCGGGATAAAAAGTAGCCTATGTGTTAATCCAGAAAAATCTATCTTTGTTTTAAGTTTCAGCCAAATTGGTTCAGTAATTGCGGCGTGAAAGAGTAACAAACATGCATACAAACTTTCGCGTTTATAATATTAGTAGGATTAATGTGTGAGATTAGAGATTTTACAATAAATTAATTACAGTAAATGTGAGATTGCATACATTACACAGTATCTTATATTTTAGTTCAGTAGTTTTATGTTTATTACATTCTGACATACAGTCAGACCGACATACATGGCGGGGAGTATGTTCTACAATGTAGCGATTTGGGGTGTTCGTCGGTAAAAGAATGTACCATCGGTAAGCGTGTGATATGATCCGGTACGATTGACAGTCAGGACTGACGATAGATGGCGCCTCGCTGCTCTCCTCGTCCCTCTTGCAACTGTCCCCGGCGATATTGCACCACGAGGTAGCCCTAGCATCATTCCAAATGTCTCCAAATTCATCTCGCATGTCGTTATGATCGTTTTAAAAGCCCTTCATACTAGCGTTTCTCCAGCGCGCCCGTTCGTCGGGCGTACGTGTTGCGCAACCGCCGTGAGACCATGCAAGCGCTGCGTTAAGAAAAAAAGAAATAAAGATAATGTGTTTATATACATTTTAGTATTATAAACACTATATCCTATAGATAGTAAATTGGTACGATTGTCTGTCAAAGACATTTATTCGTATGATACATAATGTGCCGTTGTAAAAATGTACTGGCTGATTTTGAGCTAAAAGCTAAATAACGCGACTAGCCAATAAATTGTTAATTAAAACAGCAAAAAATGATCAAAGCAATCAAAAAATAATATGTGTAGTTGTGTATCCTTCAAACATGAATGTATTGGGCATACCGCCACATGTACACTTACTTACTTGAGATTGAAGCTAAGGTCTAGTTCGGACTACTAGTATTTTAGTCGAGTACGAATGATTTTTGGACGGCAAATCCAAAACTTGTTCGTACTCGACTAAAATACTAAAGTAGTCTGTTCGGCCTATAAGCGCGACCGCGAGCTTACACTATGCAAAGAAGTAAATAAAATAATATGAACTTATATAACAATCTTTAACTAAGAATTGTTAACTTAGCGTCTCTTTGCCGCGACGTTTGCAGCGCGTACGTTCACAAAACGCTAGTATGATAGAGCTCTCAATTTATTTTAACTCTAATTGGTTATTTATATACTAGTAGTACGTCGGTATCATACGCAGTATTCACCGTAAAGTATAGTTGTACATACAATAAGTAACACCTGACCAGAAAAATAGATATTTTCATGCTAACAGAACTCGTGGCGCTACCTATAGATTTTTACCTGTGTCAATCCCACGACTTCGGTTTGAACGTCGATTTTACATTGTTCATGGTGAATATTGCGTACTATAGTCTGCCCTTTAGATTTTCTAAGCTTACATTTTTTCATACCTTTTAATATTGTCGTATTTATACCTTGATATAGTGATTTTTAAAATGTAGATAAATTATCCACAGATTATTGTGACCTTTTAAATTATTTTTCTATTAAGTTTACTTTTAAAATAATTTTAAATCTCGTCAATCCTTTTTATCAACATTTTATTATTTAGTATTTTTATGTAAGTTAATAAATGCATGGTTCGACTGTAAATTTTTGTTACGGCTGAGCATAAGAGCAGCTTCATGCAGTGATAAAATAAGGATATACTCGTAGATCGCCGTTGCCAGCTATATTCGTAAATTGAACGATAATGGAAAATTTTATCTTCTCATATTTTCTCAGTTTTGTTATTCGCTTTTAATAGATGCTCTATTATAAAATTTTTGCTGAATTATTTTAATATAATTATGACATTCTATATGTTTTTTTTCTGTATCTCTTATTTGTAGAGTTGTTTATGTGTATAATGTAACTGTTAGGTGGAAATTGTAACATAAATGGTAAACTCCTTTGTTTTATACTTGTAATACCTTTATAATTTTAAATTGATGAAAAGAGATAAACACTAATTCATTTTAAAATTATTGATCATTGATCTTAGATCTATTTCCTACTCCTTAGGATCGTGTTTAACGTACAAAGGCATACGGCCTTGTCTAAGGCCTATTGTCACTGTCAAACGTTAATCTCTTAAATGTATGACAAACGACTTAGTTTTCGAAGACCTAATATCACAGTCAAATGTTAACCTCTCAAGGACACACCACGTTTTTTTAAACGCGCCGTTAACACGCGTTTTAGAAACGTGCGTCGACGGCGCGCTCTTATCCTACAGAGCAGTTTGTTGTCGTTAGTACTGCGTCTAACTTGCGTGCGTATCGTGACTGTATCGCTACAATCTGGCGTCGACGGCGCGTTTAAAAAATCGTGGTTCGCACATGTTCTTAAATGTATGACGTACGACTTGGTTGTCGAAGGCCTAATGCCGCTGTCAAATGTTGATTAATCTCTTAAACGTATGACGTACGACTTAAGGCGGATTTACATTTGTCTGTTGTGTCGCATACAAAATGTATGAAACCGATTCTGTTCTGATGCGTCACACGACACGCCAGACAAATATACATCCGGCTTTAGTTGTCTAAGGCCTAATGTCACTTACAAATGTTAATCTTATGAATGTATGAATAGGTGTCGGCAAACAATCTGGGCTCTGGGCACTTGACGCTACAGACCCCGGGCACGGTGGGCCTGCTCGCGGCGCCGGTCCAGGGCGCAGTGCTTCCTGTGCCTCAGCAAACGACGCTGGTCGCTCACGTCAAAAGCGATGAGGACAAAGCTCAACGGATGGCGCCACCGGTACGTTATCCACATACATTGGAGCTTGTATACTATTTCAGTATTCTAATGCTCAGCCTGGAATGGGGAATTTATCTATCATTGGCACCCTCAGATCAATTATAAAAGGACCTGTATCGCATTCATAGTCACGAACAATATTGTCTGTCATTTTCTGAGGAAAACGAACTTAGATTTGTTATATATCTTATACTAAACTAGCAGTTCTTGCCCGTTTTATACACAATTCAATTACACACAAAGGTATTTTTACGGAGCTCTTTAACCGACGAACACGATTACAACTATTTAACATCGAATCTATAGAGACAGTTTTTATTATAATCGCTTTAGATCGTTGATCATACACTTTGACAGAAAAGTAACGTCTAGCGAGGCAGGTCCTATACAATAATTGGTCTGAGTTGGCACCTCATAGTGACCGTAAAAATAAAATTATCACCCAATGCCCGCCAACCTATTGGAGTAGCATAGGGGGATGAGCTAAACATCTCCTCTTTTATAAAGGAGGCCTGCACATAACTGATAAGTTGAAGGTGCATGCCACGGACCGGATTCGAACCTACGCCCTCCTGAATCAAAGGCAGAGGTCATATCCACTGGGCTATCACGTCTCTTGTCGAGACTTGCCAAGCGTGTAAATCCTACTAATGTTATAAACGCGAAAGTTTGTATGGATGTTTGGAAGTTTGTTACTCTTTAACGACGCTACTACTAAAGCAATTTGGCTGAAATTTGGAATGGATATAAATTTTACTCTGGATTAACATAAAATTATCCCGAAAAAATCCATGGTTAGATACCCGAGATTTGCGAAAACTGATGATTTTGATAATATGAATGTATTTATTTAATCTTTCGCGCCTCGACTACTGAACCGAATTAGCTGAAATTTGGTATTGAGATATATTATAGCCTGGATTAACACATGGGCTACTTTTTATCTCAAAAAAATCCATGGTTCCCGAGGGATTTGTGAAAAACGACTAAATTCCACGCGGACGAAGTCGCGGGCGTCCGCTAGTGTAGGATTAAAGTTGCTCCAAGAGTGGTCATGCAAAGAACAGATGTTGTTTGCAGTCGGCGTTGGTTCAGCAACTGTCGGCGCCGCCGGTAGTAGGCGAGATGCCGCCCCCGTCCCCCGCACGCTCCCCCGCGCGCTCCCCCACCGCTGACGCTGCCGTCTCCACTACTACATCCACAGGTAACTCAAAAACAATCAAATTTTTGACAGGAAAATCTTGGGATTATAGGGTGGTGACTAGGTTTGTATATATTGATTTTTATGATAAATTCGGGTAAATAAGGTCAATGTTAACTAATCTATACTATCTATACTAATATTATAAAGCGGAAGAGTTTGTTTGTTTGTTTGTTTGTTTGTTTGTTTGATTGAACGCGCTAATCTCTGGAACTACTGGTCCGATTTGAAAAATACTTTCAGTGATAGATAGCCCATTTATCGAGGAAGGCTATCGGCTATATTTTATTTTCAAAAAAATTAGGGATCCTTCCTGAAACTCCAATAATGTAACTCAAGGAGTACATGGCGTGTGTTCGCGCCTTCCCAAAAGTCTGCTAAGACCCTCAAGCATTGTCATTGCTATTCAAAAGGCCAAGGGGTTGCAAATACAGCAGCGTCATTCACTCGACCGTGAAATGACCTCACCTCAACCAACACGCGCAGGAGACGGTTGTGGCTTGCCAATTTGTCATCGGACCTAACCTTACTTACAATAAACCTTTTCAACCTTCTCCAAATTTATCTTTACCAGCGTGCGCTGCGAAAACTATTGATGTTAGAATAAAATAATGTACAACAACTTTGTAGAACACATCATTTTCTACAAAAAATGTCGCGACAGCATATATCTATCTATCTTCTATCTATACTATAATAAAAGAGTAGAAATCGAGTGTCTGTACTTTGACCAAATTTAACTAAAATCAAGTTAGGGCGATTAGAAATGAGAAATAGAATACAAAAATATTTTTTTTAATTTTTTTTCCTGTCTGTCTGTCTGTCTGTCTGTCTGTCTGTCTGTCCTTCTGTCTGTATGTTCGCGCTATTCTCTGGTTCTGCTGAACGGATTTTGACGCGGATTTCACAAATAGATTAAGCAAGGTTCAGGGCAACAACATATAGGCTTTGTTTCATTAAAATCGGACAGATAGAAAAAGAGTTATCTTGAAAAAACCGGATTGCTGAAATTGATTCGCAGGCGTTATTTGGAGAAACGAGTTTTCCACTAAAACTGTGTAATATCGATATTGAGGCACATATTCTATACTCAACTGACCAATTTGTTTGTTTATTTGGTTGAACGCGCGAAACTAATCTCAGGAACTACTTAAAAGTTCAGGTTCAAACTTTTTGTGTTTAAATAGTCACATTGTCTACTTTTTATCGTATAATGTTATGCAAGATTTATTACTATAAAAAGAGCACGAATTTGGCGCAATAGCGATTAAATACTTACCTATACTCTATACTTATAATAAAAATAAAGTATGTAATTTTCACATACTTTCCTTGCTTTATTCTATACTTAATCACTATCATTCTCCTCCGTACTTAAAAGAAAGGTTTCACTTTCGCGGTTCTAACCACCTTCTCAATCATCGATACAGCAATGATAATAAGTTATCTATGCCATTTAGTCGGACTCACCGCTATAGTGAGTCGTTCACTGTTAAGGCCGTAAAACTATGGAATGCCGTGCCGCGGGATATTCGTCATTCTCAGTCGATTCATATATTTAAACGTCGTCTTAAAGACTACTTTTTATCACAGTAATATATTTAGGTATGTAATATCAATTTAAGTAAGTTTATTTTATTGTATATATATATACATATATATTATTAATGTTAATATTGGTATTTATGTATTTTAATTTTCTTAGTTTATGTAAGTATATTTCATTTATTGTTTATTGTACAGTATTTTAAGTCGATATTTGCGCACCAACCACTTCTCTTTGTAAACGTGAACTCCTTATAATAACGGTTGCCTGGAAGATATCACTTTAGAGATAAGGCCGCCGTTACACCATTGTTTGTATTTTACTTGGTTTGTTTTTGTAAAATTTTGTTATTTTGTTTTTGGTGTAATAAAGTGTTCTATTATTATTATTATTACTTATAATAAAACTGTAACAGGTCAAATTACAGAACTTTTTGATTAATTTAATCGATACTGAATTCAAAAACATTTTTTTTCGATTATTTGTCTCTGTCTGTCCGTATTTTTTGTTGACCGGGCATCACACTGAAACTACTGAATGAATTCAAATGAAACTTAGCACGGTTTGAGAACATAATACGGAGCAGGTTTTAGAATACTTTTTATAGCGAAAATAAAATCAGAAGGGGTTGAAAGTTTGTACGAAAAGTCCTCCTCTTTTCCTGGTCCATTTACCCAAGCACAAAAAACGCGCTTTAAACTTTATTAAAGACCGTCATTCGGCCGGGAGTTTGTGATAGGGCCTTTGACCGTGACTACGGTAGGGCATTTTAGCCAAGCACAAAAATCGGAACGCGCGGCCTTCGACCGTGACTACGGCTGGGTATTTTACCCAAACAAAAAAAAGCGCGGCCTTCGGCCGGGGGTTTGTAATACGGCCTCTCATCGTGGCTACCGCTGGGCATTTTACCGATGCACAAAAAACGGAACGCGCGGCCTTCGGCCGCGCACCGTTATGTAGCCGGCCCTCGACCGGGAGTTTGTGATAGTGCCTTCGACCGTAACTACGGTTGGGCATTTTACCCAAACCCAAAAAACGGAACGTGCGGCCTTCGGTCGCGCACTTTATTGTAGCCCGGCCATCGGCCGGGAGTTTGTGATAGAGCCTTCCACCGTGACTATGGCTGGGCATTTTACACAAGCAAAAAAAAAGCGCGGCCTTCGGCCGGGTTTTTGTAATATGGCCTCTGATCGTGGCTACGGCTGGGCATTTTACCGATGCACAAAAAACAGAACGTGCGGCATTCGGCCGCGCTCTTTATTGTATCCAGGCCTTCGGCCGGGAGTTTGTGATAGAGCCTTCGACCGTGACTACGGCTGGGCATTTTACACAAGCACAAAAAACGGAACGCGCGACCTTCGGCCGGGAGTTTATGATACAGCCTTCGACCGTGACTACGGCTGGGCATTTTACACAAGCAAAAAAAAGCGCGGCCTTCGGCCGGGGGTTTGTAATATGGCCTTCGACCGTGACTACGGCTAGGCATTTTACCCAAGCAAAAAAAAAAGCGCGGCCTTCGGTCGGGGGTTTGTAATATGGCCTCTGATCGTGGCTACGGCTGGGTATTTTACCGATGAACAAAAAACAGAACGTACGGCCTTCGGCCGCGCACTTTATTGTATCCAGGCCTTCGGCCGGGAGTTTGTGATAGAGCCTTCAACCGTGACTACGGCTGGGCATTTTACACAAGCACAAAAAATGGAACGCGAGGCCTTCGGCCGGGAGTTTATGTTACAGCCTTCGATCGTGACTACGGCTGGGTATTTTACCCAATCAAAAAAAAAGCGCGGCCTTCGGCCGGGGGTTTGTAATACGGCCTCTCATCGTGGCTACCGCTGGGCATTTTACCGATGCACAAAAAACGGAACGCGCGGCCTTCGGCCGCGCACCGTAATGTAGCCCGGCCTTCGACCGGGAGTTTGTGATAGTGCCTTCGACCGTAACTACGGTTGGGCATTTTACCCAAACCCAAAAAACGGAACGCGCGGCCTTCGGCCGGGTGTTTATGATACAGCCTCCGACCGTGACTACGGCTGGGTATTTTACCCAAGCAAAAAAAAAGCGCGGCTTTCGGCCGGGGGTTTGTAATATGGCCTCTGATCGTGGCTACGGCTGGGCATTTTACCGATGCGCAAAAAACAGAACGTGCAACCTTCGGCCGCGCACTTTATTGTATCCAGGCCTTCGGCCGGGAGTTTGTGATAGAGCCTTCGACCGTGACTACGGCTGGGCATTTTACACAAGCACAAAATTAGGAACACGCGGCCTTCGGCCGGAAGTTATGAGACAGCCTTCGACCGTGACTACGGCTGGGTATTTTACCCGAGCAAAAAAAAGCGCGGCCTTCGGCCGGGGGTTTGTAATATGGCCTTCGACCGTGACTACGGCTGGGCATTTTACTCAAACAAAAAAAAGCGCGGCCTTTGGCCGGGGTTTGTAATATGGCCTCTGATCGAGGCTACGGCTGGGCATTTTACCGATGCACAAAAAAACGGAACGCGCGGTCTTCGGCCGTGCACTGTATTGTGGCCCGGCCTTCGGCCAGGAGTTTATGATACAGCCTCCGACCGTGACGGTTGTGGTTTTGTAATTTTTATATGTAAAACATACGGAAATATAAATAAAAAGGGCGACGGGGTCGAAAATGCACATCGATTTTCACGCGGGCGAAGTCGCGGGCGTCTGCTAGTTTATACATAAAAAGCAAAGATTGAATGGAAATTTTTGAAAAATAAATAAGATGATTAGATGAAAATTCATAAAGTTTTAGCTTCCTTACATTAAATGTGACATATTTCAATAAATAAACTATAAACATAAACGCATAAATAACAAATTTTGTTTGAACGCCCATACAAATCTAACGATCATTATGTACCTACGACGTCATTAAACCATACCATTTCGTATGGGACGTTATTCAGGGATCCGCGGCAGCGCCGCAAATCGGACCCTTTAAATCCCTGTAGCTACGAAAGTCATAATCGCAGATATCCTTACTTTTACATTGCTTTACTATTAGCATACTCCTAATTTACATACAATTTGAAAAACTGTTATCATCCCTCTTCGATTTTGTCGCAAGAGTCCAAAAGTTTTGGTAAGGTTGCCTTCTCTTAACGAAAGCATGACAAAACTCTAGGACCGACTGATGGGGATATACCCTCATCTCATCTCCTTACCCTTATCCCACTTAAGTGGGGTCGGAAAAATATGTCAATCTTTTCCATTCGTCTCTATTTCTCATCAACTCATCATCCACTCCTTTAACACACATGTCCTCTTTCACACAATCCAACCATCTCTTCTTTGGCCTTCCTCTCCGCTTATCTCCTTCCACTTGCACAATCAACATTTTTCTAGTAATATGACTTTCCTCCCTACGCATTACATGTCCATACCAAGCTAACCATCTACTCCTCAATTTTTCTGTCACTGGCGCCACCTTCAGACTTCCTCTTATATACTCATTCCTTATTTTATCTATGGATGTGTGGTGTGACAAGACACCACACATCCATCTCAACATACGCATTTCGTTGACATGCATTCGTTTACTATCCGTCCCTTTCACCGCCCAACATTCTGATCCATACAGCACGACAGGTCTTACAACCGTTTTGTATATTTTACCCTTAAGTCTGAGATGGGGACATACCCTATAGGAGAAAATTTTACAGGTCCCAGCACACCGACGGAGCCACCGAAACAGAGTCCTACGAAGATGGAAACATCAAGTGTGGCGCCCACCGAGACAATGCCCGCGCCTCCAGTGCCTCCACTGCCTCCAGTGCCCGCAGTGCCCGCAGTGCCCAAGAGTAGCAGCGGGCCAGTGCCCAGTAGCGCTCAGCAGACCACCACTGTTGCCCCACAGGTAAATTCAATTCGAGTATATGCAATTTGAATTTGTCTTCACTTGTAGGTACAATTATATAAGAAATAACTGCCTCGTCGGAGTTGGCCAATATGCTTCAGATCATAATAGGCTTATAAATCAGTTATTATAAAATCCTTTATTATGGCTATACGCTTACTGGGGGCTAAGCAGTGATGTGTGTGTTGCTTGAGTATATTTATTTGGTATTATTTAAAATATGGATATTTATTTAATTATAAGCTAATCTTTTTAGGTTATATCGAATAATATAATTGGTAGATGAATCACTTAGAGATTTTTTTGCTTCGGTATTTATCTAATTGATCCGGTATTTTCGAAGTTCTACTGTTCCGCTAGAAAAATCGATTATTTTTAGATATTGTTTTCAGTACAAAATTTGATATAATTAAGGTAGAAATACTTACAAACTAAACGTCACTTCATCGTTTAGTAAATTAGAAGTGGTTGCTTATTTTTTATCCCATAAATATATACAAAACGGCATTTTTAGGGACCTCTTTACATGACGAAAACGATTACATTTTACATTTTTATCTTGGAAAAATACATGGTTCCCGAGGGTTTCACTCAGTAGAAGTCCCAGGCGTCCGCTAGTAAATTATTAATGTCATAATTATTATCTTTGGTTGTAGGTGGTGACAACGGTGGCGTGTTCAAGCTCCACGGCCACTATCACGTCGGCAGTCACCGCACCAGTGTCCCAGTCTGCCCCCGTCATGTTCAAGTCATCCCAGACGTCGACCCGCCATATGAGCCAGCAAGCTGTGCATGGTGGGTACTAAAAACACACTTAGCAGCCACACAGTAGGTAGTGAAATAGAGACAGAAATAAAATAGTTAAAAAAACTAAAAACACGCTCAAACTTTTGATATGGGTATCAAACATTTGATACCCATATCATGGGGGTGCATTTCAAATAGCCTTTCCGCCATCTTGGACGTCCGTTATATTGGATTTAAGTCACGTGACTATTTTTTTCGTATCCCTGACAGCAAACCTTTTCATTTGATATCCATATCATGGGGTGGATTTCAAACAGCCAGTCCGATATCTTGGGGAGGCCACCATTGTCATCAGATCTCAGAGCGTGTGCAAAATTTCATCCTAATCGAAGACCGGGAAGTGGGTCAAATTAAGATTTTAAGATTTTCTTACATACATAGTTAGTTATAAGTGAAACTAATAAAAACGTGTTAATTAAAAAAGCAACTGTGTTTATTTGAAACACACTCACACACACGCAATACAAGAGACACAACTCAAAAGCAATAATTAAAATAATACGGTACAAAAAAGCCCAATAAAATATGTTTTCTCTATCCTGCTTAGTTCTAGTATTGAAAAATATTCAATTGAACCCAAGAAACAATCAAATCTTTCCTTATTTAAATATTTGTTCAGATATCAAGATATTATTATATAATGCTAAATAATGTATAAAATCATTCTTACCACAGATAAGGGTTTACCTAAAGCGATGGTGAAACCGAATATACTCACGCACGTCATAGAAGGCTATGTGATCCAAGAGGCTGGAGAACCATTCGCCGTAAGTATATCACATACTGATGGAACAATACTATTTCTTGATAATAGATTGATAAACGCTTGCATACTTGGGGTTATTAAAAATCACATCCATTGCAAAACGAACGAAGGTAGTTTTTACAATAGAGACCTGATAGCTATAAAATACAATGTATAAAATAAAATAATGGTAGAATCTTTACAAATAGTCAAATGACCTTTCAAGTGCTTGTAAACTGAGTCTACTTGAAATAAATGATTTTTTTTTAATTTTTGAACTCAATTAAGTGCTGTTACATACTGTACTTTATCTAATATCATGCAGTAACACTTTTGAACAAAAGAAAAAAAGTTGGCTGACAGCAACTGTTCAAATTCGGTTGACGCGTGCATGGTTTAATTTTTGTGATTATATTTATTTTCCATCACTCAGCATCCTGTCTTTTTGAAGTCTATTTTTTATCTATTATTACTGTCATCAGTTAAATGAATATACAGTGTAACAATTATAGTTTCAATGCACATTCACAATGGTGTCACACTTGAATATAATCATGCCTAATTAAAAAAACATAACGATCAATTTGAGAATCTCTAGAGAATTCTTTTTAAAGTCGGTTTAAAAATAAGCAAGACATTAGAGCTCTATATCTGTACTATAATTGTAAAATAAGTTATTTTATAGAACACTTGAAGGAACATAATACATAACTTCCATTTAGGTTTTTAATTTCATTACTTAAACTTATATAGGCCTTTTGTAGGGACTAAGACTTGGGAAGTCCCTATAATAGACCTATGTCCTGCAGTGGACGTCCATCGGCTGATATGATTTTTATAAGGTTATTTGAGGGAATTACTGTAAATTTGAATACGAATCAAACTATATATAATTTGCAGGTCAACAGACCGTTGCGCGAATGGGGAATGGATAAAGACCAAGATAAAGAGAACAAACTTCCTTCACCAGATGAACCCCCAAGTAAGTTATTCTTTCATTGACTACTATTAAAGTATTTTTGATTCTGTCTACTTCTGACATATTATGTCAATCGTTTTTATATTGACGTTTCAGTTGGTATCCAGATTTATATATTTTTTTATATACCCAGGTACCTAATATTTGCATTTTTGTAGTTAAAGATAATTTTCTTATAATTTCATACTAATCATCATCATTGTCAACCCATATTCGGCTCACTGTCGAGTCTCCCCTCTGTATGAGAGGGGTTAGGCCAATAGTCCACCACGCTGGCCCAATGCGGATTGGCAGACTTCACACACGCAGAGAATATCCATATTAATAATAATACAGATTATCGGTTACTCGGGTTCATTAATAGTAGGTACTACAAATTTTATATACTGAGGTATCCTTATCTGGGTGTACCCATATATAAATAGATGGAACACAAATACAAAACCTTAGTTTTAAGGTACGGTAGGGTAAGGTACGGTAGGTTTTTGGATAGGGCTAGAGAAGAAGTAAGTTGACGTAAGTCAAAGCAAAGTTTCATGTGGTCCGCTAGTATAACCATAGATTTAATGAATGCAATTCGTTTAAAATGTCAATGTCATCTTTTCCCGCTTTTACGTACATGGGCAAAGCATTATTTTTTTGAGAATTCAGAACACTTAACTGTTGAAATCATTAATCAATACAAATAGGTATTAGGTGTTTTCTACAATCCTGGAATAAGCCTATAAGCTATTTAAGCAATTGCTTAGGGCATCCCGTCTAGGGGGGCATTATAGACGACCGAAAATATGTTCGGAACCCTAAAAGCTAGCACACAAAAGTAAAAGCAATTTCAAACTCCGCGCTTTTTAAATTGACATTGGTTGATACATACACTGTATGTATTACCAATTTTTTTTATCTATTATTTTTTGTTCATTTGTACCCCTTAATGATGGGGGAGGGACGGCAAAGGGGAAATATGCTTAGGGCAAGTTTCCTTACACAAATATTGATCTGTGGATTTGGTTTGTTATTAGTTAAACGCATTGTTGAGTACAAAATCAATAGTGTGAGAAAAGTAATAATGTATCCATGTATCAAGATATCTATTCCATGTATTACTCTGAGAAAGCAAGGTAAATATGTACCTAAATGTAGTATTTTAGTCCCATTTCCCGTTTCAAATTACGTCCCCATATTATCACGTTGTCTGACAACGTGAAATATGACCTAGCCGCTCTGATTACGAAAGGTCTAGCTGACATCGGACAACGTGCTAAAGACTAGTATACGACTATTAAACAGTTCTAACGTAAAAATCGAATAGATAACATTCTATTTTTACTTAACATACAAATAACAGTTAAAATTAAAGTAATAATTTAATTCCAAGACTATTTTTTCACAAAAAGGTGTCTATAACGTAATCTTATAAAAAATTCGAATATCCTGTAGTTCCGATCGTAGAACCGCGTGGGTAAGATATGGCACGTGCCAATATGTGGGTTTAAGGTTTTTGCTTTGTGTTTTCAGGAGTTTGTGGATTAATAATTTACTTTAATGTTACCTAATTTGATTGTTACTTTGATGGTGTAATAAAACTATTTTTAGTAGAAATGTAAGTTTAAAAAATAAACCCTAAATCAATACAAAATGGACAGTTTATCAGTGAAAGACCCATACAAATCCTACATTTAAAATTGGTTTGTTTCAGGAAAGAAGCTTATCTTGAGCCGTTCAAGCTTACCACAGATAAGCTCGAGCAATGAGGCGAGCGAACAAACCGGTCAGATCTCAAATGTTAAGCCGGAACCTCCATCAAACACAGAAGCTGCAGATAACGCAGCTGCTGATGCCGCCGCACAGGCCAAGATTCCAAATGCTCATAAATGGACTGTAAGTTACACATCATTTAATTTAAATAATTATCAGCCTGTTTTAACGGTCCACTTCTGGGCCAAGCCACCAGGTTTAGGGCTATAATGTTTCTTTGCCAGGCCTAGGGCTATAATTTTTCTTTACCAGGCTTAGGGCTATAATGTTTCTTTCCTAGGCTTAGGGCTATAATGTTTCTTTGCCAAGCTTAGAGCTATAATGTTTCTTTGCCAGGCTTAGGGCTGTGATGTTTCTTTGCCAGGATTAGGGCTATAATGTTTATTTGCCAGGTTTAGGGCTATAATGTTTCTTTGTCAGGTTTTAGGGCTATAATGTTTCTTTACCAGGCTTAGGGCTATAATGTTTCTTTGCCAGGCTTAGGGCTATAATGTTTCTTCGCCAGGCTTAGGGCTGTAATGTTTATTTAAAGAATCACTATCAATCAATATCACAAACAAATTCACGAACAAGATTGTCTGTCGATTTTGAGGGGGATGAAGTAAACTCACACATCGAAAATAGTTAACACCAAATATTTCGTATCCTTACACACAACTATGCATTTGATGTGCAATACACACACGTGTAATATTTACACAGATTAACAAACACGTCGCTTACACTCATTACACAAAATATTCGATTGCTTTTTTTTATTATTTACCAGTTGAAACCGCATAGCGTCTGCTATACTTAATAAATCAATCGTACTAATATTATAAACGCGAAAGTTTGTATGGATGTTTGTTATTCTTTAACGCCGCTACTACTGAAGCGATTTGGCTGAAATTTGGAATGGAAATATATTTTACTCTGGATTTACACATAGACCTTTCATCCCGGAAAAATCATCGTTACCGCAGGATTTGTGAGAAACTGAATTCCACGCGCACGAAGTCGCTGACGTCCGCTAGTTATAATTATATGAATAAAATGTTTGCAGGTGAATGAAGTGTGCGACTTCATTCGCAACATCCCTGGGTGCGCCGGTTATGCGGACGACTTCTTGATGCAAGAAGTGGACGGCGAAGCTCTCCTGCTCATCAAGCCCGAACACTTGGTGATGGCGCTGTCTATGAAACTCGGCCCCGCGCTGAAGATAGTCGCTTGCATCGACGCGCTGCGCCCAGAGAGCGAGCAGACTGCAATGGAGCAGGACTGAGGTGAGCCAGCGGTTTTACTAATAATCCAGTTATTTTAGGCATTTGCGACCCCGATCTGGGGAAATATTTCTAGTGAGCTGAATTTTTGTATACACCTTTATTACGGTGTTATTATGAAAATGTGAAAAATCGACATTGATATCGTGCCGGATAAAAAAATTACAAAGGTCAAAAGGTCACGAAAATCAATTTTTCGCAAAATAAGTATTTTATACATTGCCTGGGCTTTGTATAGAATGCAGGTTTATACACTTTGCCGGTAACATATGCAATGCATTTACGCGTTGTGAGTGGACTTGAAATTACGCAAGTATTATATGTCCCACAGTTCTCATCATACATAAATACACTACATACAATAATCATTAATATCAGCATATTTTAATTGCCCACTACAGGGCCGGGCCACCTTCCTCCTCTTTCCCTTTAGGATATGGAGTTTAGGCCTAATTAACTGCAATGTAGGGTGGCAAGTTTAAGGTGATAAATGTTAAATTCATCTCTATCATATATCAATGATATTACGACTAGGGCCGTCGGCGTAAATTACTCTTTTCAAGGCAGAGAGTGTGAAACCATGGCTTGGCAAGTTCGTTGATGACACTGCCATGATATGCGGGCGACGGGGTGTGAAATCGTGCGCGCGGGGCAGAGGGAAGGACTCAAGAAGTCGTGCGCGCGGGGCATCACTAGTCCCCGCGCGGACCATCGGGAGTGTTACGAACGAACTCGCCAAGCTACAACTTCCCAACTTCTGGCTGAAAAGTTTCTTAGAAGAAAAGCTTAGTATCTAATAGACTGACCTAGGATTCGAATCCAGGACATCGTAATGCGAAGCCACAGGCAAAACAATAACAATATTTTTTTATATTACAGATATACTGGCTTGGTGTCAGCTGATTACAAAGACTATGTAAATGTAAGTTGACTTCAAAGCTACAAACAAAAGTGTTCATAATATTTACTAAAAGTTTCACTAGGATGTGCAGTTAAGTTATATTAACATAGTATATTATAGTAGATAATAAGAAGTTACTTTATTATTATGTTAATGATTATTATTATTATTGTTTAAGTAAGAAGTTTAATTTTGTTCAACAACTGCACATCGTGCATAAGCGAAACTGAGTTAAATAAATCTACGATCATCAATAATAATAGTTACTAACTATTATTGATGATCGAAGCATATCGCGAATTAAATTTAAGTGTAACAAAAGGTTATTGATAATAATTTATTTATCACATAATTAGAACCGTAAACGTAGTATTAGTATTAGACAATTCTAGAACACATAATTAATGATAGCAAAGTCTACTTTTGTGTATATTACTTACTATTAATCATTATTATTATTATTATTAAATGTTACCTGTAATTACATTTGTTGTCGAATTCAATTTCGATTTATTTATTATAATATAAATTTGTTCAATAATCATGACATTTACTTATCATATTATAATCTTTCTGCGATTTGTTCATCAATCAATATTATTTATGGTATGAGTACATATAACGCTTTCTGTTAACTTTTTTGTTTCTCTTTAATAATGATCCCAACACATTGTGTTTAACATGATTTTTTATAATAAATTCTAATTCAAATTATAAACATAATTAGCGCGCTTTTTGGAAGTTTTCATGTTTTCTTTCTACGATTTGTATCAATGTAGTTCACATGTTATGAATACATATAACGCTTTCTGTTACTTTATTGTTTCTTTATAGAAATGATCCCCAGACATTGATTATTTTCTTTCTGCGATTTGTTCATCAATCAATATAGTTCACATGTTATGAGTACATATAACGCTTTCTGTTACTTTATTGTTTCTCTATAGAAATGATCCCCAGACATTGATTATTTTCTTTCTGCGATTTGTTCATCAATCAATATAGTTCACATGTTATGAGTACATATAACGCTTTCTGTTACTTTATTGTTTCTCTATAGAAATGATCCCCAGACATTGATTATTTTCTTTCTGCGATTTGTTCATCAATCAATATAGTTCACATGTTATGAGTACATATAACGCTTTCTGTTACTTTATTGTTTCTCTATAGAAATGATCCCCAGACATTGATTATTTTCTTTCTGCGATTTGTTCATCAATCAATATAGTTCACATGTTATGAGTACATATAACGCTTTCTGTTACTTTATTGTTTCTCTATAGAAATGATCCCCAGACATTGATTATTTTCTTTCTGCGATTTGTTCATCAATCAATATAGTTCACATGTTATGAGTACATATAACGCTTTCTGTTACTTTATTGTTTCTCTATAGAAATGATCCCCAGACATTGATTATTTTCTTTCTGCGATTTGTTCATCAATCAATATAGTTCACATGTTATGAGTACATATAACGCTTTCTGTTACTTTATTGTTTCTCTATAGAAATGATCCCCAGACATTGATTATTTTCTTTCTGCGATTTGTTCATCAATCAATATAGTTCACATGTTATGAGTACATATAACGCTTTCTGTTACTTTATTGTTTCTCTATAGAAATGATCCCCAGACATTGATTATTTTCTTTCTGCGATTTGTTCATCAATCAATATAGTTCACATGTTATGAGTACATATAACGCTTTCTGTTACTTTATTGTTTCTCTATAGAAATGATCCCCAGACATTGATTATTTTCTTTCTGCGATTTGTTCATCAATCAATATAGTTCACATGTTATGAGTACATATAACGCTTTCTGTTACTTTATTGTTTCTCTATAGAAATGATCCCCAGACATTGATTATTTTCTTTCTGCGATTTGTTCATCAATCAATATAGTTCACATGTTATGAGTACATATAACGCTTTCTGTTACTTTATTGTTTCTCTATAGAAATGATCCCCAGACATTGATTATTTTCTTTCTGCGATTTGTTCATCAATCAATATAGTTCACATGTTATGAGTACATATAACGCTTTCTGTTACTTTATTGTTTCTCTATAGAAATGATCCCCAGACATTGATTATTTTCTTTCTGCGATTTGTTCATCAATCAATATAGTTCACATGTTATGAGTACATATAACGCTTTCTGTTACTTTATTGTTTCTCCATAGAAATGATCCCAAGACATTGATTCCATGTTTTTCATGTTCTATTCTATTTCTGATATATAATTAGAACGCTTTTATGGAACGTTCCCAATATTTAGGTAATGCAGCTTAAAAACACTTTTGGAAATATATTTGGTTTCCATTAAATTATAGGAAATATAAATACATATATATAGTCTTCAATATATATTTAGTCTCCATTTGAACGATTGCCCTAGCAATATTTAGCAGCCTTTTTAATGCCTTAAAGTACAAGATAAATAATATTGAAGAATACATGTTTCACCTATTAATGTGTTATCGGAAGTGTCGTTGGATAATGTTAATACATATTATACATATATGATTACTATCCACACAAGTCTTCCACTGAGGGTTGGTTTAAACAAAATAATTATCTAAATTGAGTTTGCATTCTGATCACAATTCTGAAAGTTGATATTATTAACAGATTAACAGATTGTTTCCATTAAATTATAGGAAATATTAATACATATTATATATGTATATATATAGTCTTCAATATATATTTAGTCTCCATTTGAACGATTGCCCTAGCAATATTTAGCAGCCTTTTTAATGCCTTAAAGTACAAGATAAATAGTATTGAAGAACACATGTTTCACCTATTAATGTGTTATCGGAAGTTTCGTTGGATAATGTTAATACATATTATACATATATGATTACTGTCCACGTAAGTCTTCCACTGTGGGTTGGTTTAAACAAAATAATTACCAAAATTGAGTTAAATGATATGTAAATTGAGTGTAAATTGGTCTCTTTCTCTCTTTCAAAGAAACTGCATTCTGAAAGTTGATATTATTAACAGATTGACTATAGAAATCAAAATCATAATGTATTGAATTGAATTGAATATAGAAATATAACAATATAAAACTAATAGTATGTAGGGTAAACCTTAAATAAGTAATTTGAAGTGACATTTTCTCAGTTGTTGCAAAAATCTTGTTAAAACTCCGTTATATCTTATCCCTGAGTAGATTACTTACAATGTTGAAAGTAAATTTTTCGTCACAGATCATATTTGACAAAATAATTTTAAATGTTTGCTCTCTAATTGATTTAAGAAACTATTACATGTACATTTAAAACATAGAAAATGGTTTTGAAAATATAATAATAGTTAATATTTGCTAAAAATCATTACATAACTTTTCTTGTATTTTTAAAATCTAAGTTAATGTAAGTTCTGCCAATCAGTGTTGGGTGTGTTTTGTTTAGAAGGTTGTTTCATTATGGTGCCTGATCAAATTAAAGGCACACGAGAAAACCTACACCTTAGATTGAGAGCAACGCGAAGTATCTCGCTTCTTCTCATGAAATACACGTAAGACAGATTACTCTTTTTTTTTAATAGTTCTGAATTGTTCATTACATTCTATTAGATCGTAAAATATAAAATCGAAGTTTTTTTAGACTTCAACACTACCAATTTTTAATTTAAAATTAAACGGCTACAAACACTGCCCGCCATGTTGGCCTATTTACTATGTCATTATGTCAAACAAGTTTAATTTTTTTGATTTTTCGAAAAATCGAACATCCTTTGATTTGACGTGTATTTGTTAACTAAGACTATGACGTCACGAGTTGGCCGACAGTGTTTTTGGCATTTGGAAAAATAGATAAAATATGCAAGTTATTCTTGTATGCAGCGTGCTATGCAGTACCACAAGAAAATAATATTTTGTCATATTAAAGGAGAACCGGCTTTCCTGCCTAAATACCAATAACGATATGCGACATTGGATAGGATTTTTTATTTACTTTAATTAATAACAAGGTCAAAAGTTCTTAATTACGTTATGGCTCAAAAAAAACAAAAATATTTTTCTTCAAAACGACTTAAATGGTTTAACAAGCTTTACGTTATAACTCTCACTACTACTACTACTACTACTACTACTACTAGCAAAAATATCAACCTCATCAATATAAAAAATATTATTTCTCTATAAAAATATATCCAAATTAATGTTAGTTGCAGTTGTAACTTGTATGCACTATTTTTCTTTAATACGAGAGCATGTTAAAACATGTTTACCTACTTTATTTCATAGAGCACTCGTATATTTATATGTAAATAAAGTATGAATTTTCATGCCATAACAAATATCACACAGCACTCAGGTACCTCCTGCCATAACAAATGTTAAAGTACATAAAAAACCTATCCAATGATATATTGCATGTTGTTATTTAGGCAGGCACCTATACATTTTTGCCGGTTCTACTTTGATATGAGTCAACTACCCTATTCGTGTACTCACATATAATATGTCCCGAAATTCTAAATATTGAGGTTACCTTTCTACTATAATTTTTAGGGTTCCGTAGTCCACAAATAATCCAGAAGAAGTTTCGCCATGTCCGTCTGTGTTTTGTTCGTTCGTCCAGCTGTCCGCGGTTTAGCACAGAAACTATTACAACTAGAAAGCTGTAATTTAGCTAGCGTATGAAAGTTAAAAATGTGAACAAAGTAGTAAAATAAAATCTTTTTTGTGGTACCTCCCCTACATGTAAAGTGGGGATGAATTTTTTAACTCGTTTATCTCATAGTGAGGTATCGATAAAATGTTAAAAGTTAAATTAAAAAAAAAAACTTATTTGGAGTTCCTTCCATATGATGGTGAGGATGATTTTTTTAGTCTATCCCATAGTGTGTGATACTGATAGTGTGAATCGCTATCTGTATTTTTTTATTATAAGAGTTTGAAAGCTCTTCTAACTACGGAACCCTATACTGCGTGTGGCTCAACAAGCACTTGGCCGGTTTTTTTGTAGCAGGTCTGTTTAATTGACATTATTTAAGTGCCGCGATATTAGCGGCCTCTATTGTGCATTATTGTACAGCGTCAGGTGCAAAATGTGTGTGAGATGGATTGACGTTGGTCATTAGAATTCAAGATTACTTTATTGATAAGGTGATTTCAAGGAATAAAAGATTTTCCTTTAAGAATTCTTTATATTCATAATTCATAAATCTGTTATTTTCTTTCATACAACCGCGTTATCTGATCACAAGACATTTTTGATGTGAAATGTATTATGTAACGGGTTAGACTTGGACTAACACGCTGACACGTGATGCGTCACCATACTTCATAGTACGAGATCCGACATAAGAAATGTATACCCTCATCTGTTATTTAATTGGGATAAGAAATAAATTATAGAACATATTCACATTGACACATGGCATAATTTATTTTTTAATTTATTTAATCTCCTTTCATCATGGGTTATTTAAAAAAGTCATACACTAACTAGTAGAACATACCAAAAAAAAATTAAAAAGTAAAGGTTTCCTGCTTTCACAATACATTTTTTAGGGATGCCAGGTATATATAACTACTCTCATCAGTTATTTAGTCGTCTATTATTTCAAATGAAAGCTTATTTTATGCTTAATTCAACTGTATTAGGTTATCTTTGATCTAGTTCATGGTTTCCTAGATTTTGCATGAGAAATGTGTTTGGCCTCAAATTAACTAGGCAACCTATTTACAATGTGCCACTGGTGAACATTATCTATCATTTATTTCATAGCACTAATGAATATTTGTAATGCCGGATCTTAGACTATCACAGTTTAGTAATTTATGTGACCATGTTCTGCACATCGTCATCATCAACATCATTAACAGCCGATGGACGTCCACTGCTGGACATAGGCTTCTTGCATGGACTTCTAAACAAAACGGTCTCGAGCCGCCAGCATCCAGCGGCTCCCTGCAAACCCGCTTGATGTCCTCGGTCTACCTAGTAGGGGGTCGACCAACACTGCGCTTTTCGGCGCGGTGTCGTCATTCCAGCACTTAGGGACCCCGACGTCCATCGGCTTTTCGAACTATGTGGCCACATGTTCCGCACATCTTCTGTTTATCCCCAAAGCATCAAAGGCACCTACGCTCCCTGCGCATTCACTCTCGTATACCTTGCATTACATTAAAAATTTATGTACCTACTATCTACCATATTAAAAACGATAGATATTTAAAATTGTGCCAATGATTACTTGCCAACAAGTGAGTTACTTCCTGAATAATTATTATTATTCCAAAGACCAATCTTATAAGAAAAAGCTTGTTCTGAAGAATAACATTAACTTTTATCATATCGCTTTATTATGTAGTAGGTATAGGTGCAGAATTATTTTGTTATAATTAAAGCGATATTTCACCGTCCTTTTCGTAAACAATACGTAAATGGTCCGGTAAATAACGTTTAAAATTCCTACTGCCTGTAGGTACTTTCATTTCATACCACCGTGGGCTTGTTTGTAATTGATGTGTATCCTTACAAACGGCTTCTTCACTTCCACTTGAAAATATAAATATTCACCATGAATTATTATCATTTTCGTATTTTTTGTTAAGTGCGTTATGTATTTTCCTACAAATAGTAAGTTATGGAAATTAACATTAATATCAGGACTATAAAAGTAAGTAATAGAGTAAAAATTAATTAATTTGCAACGCCATTTTCAAATATAAGAATTTAAATTAAATTTTAATAAACACCTTTCAAATCATTCAAAGAATTCAATCATCAATCATTTTGAAAGTATATCAAACTAGGTAGGAGACAACGCTATACTGAAAAAGTAATGAAAAAAAAATAAAAATAAAAATTTCTTTTTTAAACAATCTGAATACATATATATCTAATTAACTATAATATATAAGGTATTCCCTTAGTGAAAGGAAATGTCGTTTTTTTCATGGATACACAATTTATTATTCCCATGGTGGTAAGTTTAGGATATCCGCGCGTCGCATCGTTTAAACAAGAGAGATCGCTTTCTATATTTATTACTCGTTAACGACTTGTAACCATTGGTAGGTATTTCCGTTTAAAGTAACTATAACCGTGATATTAGACTTGCAACGAATATATAATAATATAGAAATTAACTTAATGTTTTAATGTAAAATTAATTTTCGTTACTGGCGTTCGTATACTAACACAAATTTGGGACAATATAAATTTTTACATTTCTTGTTCCTTTTAGATTTATACAACGAAAGCACAACGACTAATATTAATTGAATTGAATCTTTTCATAAATAAACAACTATTCAAAATTACAAATTTTTGCCAAACCACCTAAATTGTTCACTTAGTTTAAGCTGTTTCCAAAAGTATTTTATAGCGTTACTTATAATATCCATAAATTTCAGTCACGTTCACATCTGTTTCAGATTGTTTATTAGGAAATACATTAGTGCTTCAATCAAAAAATCGTACATCAATTTCCTTGATCATAACCAACTTTTTGTTTTAATTCTGAACCCCTTATGCACTCCCCTATTCGTTGCACGCCTAATTGTTTTTAGATGTAATTCAAAATAAATTTCATATAAGTTACTACATAACGCTCCCTCCATATGTTTGTCGTTCAAATGAAACTTAGCACATCTTGACACTCGTTGCAGTTTGATTGGCAATTCAGTTGTGCTTTTTTGTTTGTTGACTTTCTTATAATTTGCAGCTTGTTGAGTAGTAACCAAAAATCTCATTTTATATTTCGACAGTCAAAGGGCTGGGAACGATTTACTATACCTCTCGGTTTTTGTGGCTCCTCGGCCATGGATCTATTAAGGTTTAAAGTTATCAGGCCCTTACTGTTTTGAGAAGTACTTATTTGAGATATAGAGAAATATTCAACAGTTGTTCACATCCAATTTGCCAATCAAATCGTACCGTATCCAATAGGTGTGAGGTCGAAGGACGAAGCTTTTGTTTATTCGAATGGGTTTTACAATTTGTTTGTGAACCTTGGACATATGTCGACTGTTCCGCCTAATTAGTTTATAAGGATTTTACATCTAACTCAGCCTCTTTGATTTAGAATATCAAACAACAAATTTCGATATTTCTCACCATGTGTTCATGAATTTTTCAACAATAAGACGTAATTTAATTTTAATTTGTAGAATTTGCATTGTTTTATATCCATAATTAAGCCTTTACTACAGCCTGCCTTTATATGACAATATTAAGATTAATATTTAGTGGTCTAATCATAGTAAGATGCTCAATTCAAAACGTTCAATATTGCAATCATGTAGGTGTATTAGAAAACTGTTATATGTTAAGATTGTGTTTTTAAATCAACAAACTTGTCAGGCAATTTCTTTATTTCTGAAACCACTGACGCGGTTGTTTAATTAATTCATAGCTACGTTAACGTGTCGAGTTGTCAGTTATTATTCAATAGAATTAAAGTTTAAATTTTCTAGTTAATATTTAAAATTTTAGTGGCTGAGTTAATTGTATTGTATTAGTACTATGAGTTAGTTGCTTAAGACACTAATGAGGTAACAAACGAATTTTTTTGAATCACTTATCAAAAATCTGATTCGTTTATTTGTTTTAATGATAAATTGATCAATTATTTCTTTGCTACCCCTTTAGTAATTTATAATTTTAGTCTGTAGTTCTATGTTTGGTATGTTTTAATGAATATGCATATTAATGGCGAAAAGAGAACACAGGGATAATACAATTATCTGTCGTTGTTATTGCGCTGGTCATAAAATAACCTGTATACACCATTTTTTTTTTAAATTTCTGGTAAAGACTGTATTGACAATAAATTTTCATAAACTCTGGTGACTCGAGATTTTGACTGTGACTAACATTACTGCCCCATAAGTCTGCTATGTAACAGGAGCGAGTATACAAAACCCAATGGCGGATTTATTAAGATACTTCCAGCAGGAAGTTCTTTGTTGTTGTTTTGTAATATATTAATATATATTGGTCTACATTTGCCGCCCCGTAAAATCTGCCGCCATAAGCATATAGGCTACTTAGCTTGCTGGTAAATTTGCCACTGCCAAGTATATTCGCAGGCCGGCGCAATGATTACTTTATTTTTTATCATTACATTATTCATTACTTAATATACCAACTTAGAAGATTTTTGCTCTTTATCTCTTTATATTATATATTCTTTAATTTATATTGTATCTATTAATATTGTGTATTTCTTTTTTGAGATGTTCATGAAACTAACCTGTACTCTAGTTTTATGTAACGAAGTTTAGTTAAATTTAATCGAGTTTAGTTAAGATAAAACATACCTTTATATTAAATGAAGGTTACTCTGGTGCTAGTGGACGTTAATGACAAACAAAATTATTAGAATTTCTTTTTTACTTTTCGCTGATTAGTTCCCAAGTCTGCTATTGCTTTCGATTTCCCGTTTAAGTTCGATCATCTTTAAGGATGCTGAGATGTGCTCTAAAAAATGAACAGATTAGATCGGTTTATTTTTCTACTCTTAGGATGCACATAAAGAAAGCCATCCAGGTTTAGTGAGTAAGTTGTTGTAAGTGCAATCGTTGAAACATAATGTTGACAAATGCACGTACACCAAAATGTATGGTTTAATATTATTGTAATTATTTGTCACACAAATTCTGAAAATGGCATGAACGATTAAATCTATGGTGCTATTACATTCGTTTGCGGTGTGCGTCATTTATTGTTTCCTTTACTACTTGCATTGATTCAATGGAAACTATGTAGGTAAATATTAATATATTATTAACGATAAACATTTGGGAGTTACATACTGTAGTCTAATAGTGTTGTAAATAAGTAGATAGGTATGTAGTAAAATGTAAACAAAGTTCTCTGTATGAGTTGTTGACGAAGACGTATTCGGAATAATTGTATAAATAAAAATGTAATGTAGGTAGTTTGTAACTTTTCTCTATATTGTACGAGTAAGTACAAGTTTATAAATTTAAAATATTATTTTACGCACCGTTCTTTATGAATGGTGCGCTGTATACCAAATACAGGCACATATGTATTTTAAAAAATTATATTAAGAATACAGTACGTTGGGATAATAACAATAATAACATTTTGAATTCCAGTGTTGCCGAGAAATAGTTGGCATACCATGACGTTGTTGGAACATAATAAATTTAATTATGTCTCCCTTTTTTGATTCAACAAATTAATAGATTTGAAGTCCGCATATTTTTTTTTAATTCTTATTATTAAGATTTACGTGTTAGTTGAAAGCCAACAACACATTTTCTAGTGACTGAGTCACGCTTGACGTTCTCGCCCTAATCTAAACAAACTAGTGAAACAAACGTACGTTTGTAGGTACGAAATTTGGCACACGTTTAGCAAGTGGTATACGTATGTTTACAAAATGTGTGCAATTCTGATCGATTGATAACCTCACTTCTCAATTTGTACGATGAAGGCCGGCTACCCAACGCACTTATCTACCTACATGTATGTATTCTATTTATCGCATGTTTAACCTACAAAATTTGTCTATTAATAACGAATAACGGGGGCACACGATGCGTTGCGGTGCCGCATGGCATAGACTTCACCGTATCAGCGCTGCGGCGCCGCAACGTTTTTATGCCGCAGCGTTGGACAGTCGATTAATAAAGTGATATTATGACGCATAGAGAACTGAGCGGTGCCGCTCCGACGTCTCAACGCATTCACCCCTCCCCGCCTCGTCTCGGTGGTTGCAAGTCCGGTGCGGCGTATCGTGTGACATGCCACAGATATTTGTATGTAACGCAACTATACCGCTCCGGCGCCGCAACGCATCGTGTGTCCCCGCTCTATGTAAGCGAGTAATGACGCATTTTTATTACGCGATAAGGAATACGCACTGGGTGCGAAATTTACTTTTACACGTACGTAAGTTTCTGATATTGTTAAGCAGTGCGTACGATACCTTTTATCGCCAAATGAAAAGGCGCTATAGTTACACTTTGATGTCGTAAGTAAGTAAATGAATGTGTTGTTGGACTGTCAGCCCTCATTCGCACGAGAGTTTTTTTTAGGGAAGTTAAAAAAGCGTTCAAATATAGTAGTAGTAGTAGCAGTTAAATGAAGGTCTAACGCTCAAAATTGAAAATGCATCACTGCTCGAAAAAAAACTCGTGTTTTAAAAACGCTGTCTTGTGAACATATAGGTACTTGGGAATGCATTTGTTGTATTTGAATGCTTTTTTGACGTCCGTTAAAAAAGCTCTCGTGCGAATGTAGGCTTATGGTCATTGGTCATATAGCCAATCTACTTATAAGACAATACACTATAATAATGTTTTTATTCCATATATTAATAATTATTAACATTGTTGTAACTGCGGCCTGTCGAAGGACCTCTAAATTCGTCATTAAAGTTATACATGTTGTTAATTGGTAATTTTAAAAAAATATTCGTTGTCGTGTTTCGTCGAGTATCGGCAACGAGATGTCCTTTTAATTCTTAAATAAAAAAAAAATGATTACTCTTTAATACGTGTTAAACATTCTCATATAGGTATACATTATGAGAATGTTTAACACCTTGATTCGTTTCGACACTGTATCTAAGTAACTAAATGTCAAAATGGACCTCTTATGTGATAAACACTATTTTGCTGTTTGTAAATAATTCTAAAATACGTGTAGTCTCGGGTGTGAATAAAGAGCCGGTTTAGGGTAGTTCACAACGTTTGATATGTAAGTTCGTTATATTCACGTGCGTTTTGGCAAACAATCTGTAAGGTGCAATGATGTTAGAAGAAAAAAGAGATAGATAGGTTACAGCCTTAATAGCTCAACGGTAAGAGCGGTCGGACTCATCACCCAGGGGTGGTGGTTCGATCCCTGCCCGGTTGATATATTGTCGTACCCACTCCTAGCACAGTCTTTCCCGACTAGTTGGAGGAGAATGGGGAATATTGGTCATATTTAATACATATGGCAAATATTCATTTAAAAAAAAAAACACATTCAGTGTTTACAACTGGTACACAAAAAATATTTTAGCGGCGTTGTCAACGGCGCGATGACAGTGAAGCGACTGCACTCCGGTTTGCTAATTAGCATAGTTTTAACGTGCCACTTGCGGTCCGCGTATAACCTATCTACCTCTTTTTTCTTCTAACATCATTGGTAAGGTGTACCAATTTAAATACTACTGATATCATGTTTCGCTGAAAATTTTATAACTAGCAAGCAGACGCTACTAGTAGACGCTGCTACTGAAGTTGAAGTTCAGTAATATATGCGTACCCACACCTTTTGTTACTAAGTGACATTTGACTTATCCATAGCCTCGTCCTACCTGAATTATAATACAACTTGGTGATTTTGCTATATGTCCTGTACAAAGGACAATTTTTTATTGTATTCTGCCTAAGTAGAATAAAATACCTAGAGCGTACATAATCGATAGTGAAATTTCGTTGCAGTTATAAAATGAGAATTTATAAATATGTAATTGTATCTGTACCTACTATTGAGTTTTGAAAATTTTCTTAGCAATAGTTATCAAATCAAAATTAAATGTAATTATTTAGTTAAATATGTATTTTGTCAACTGTATGCCTTGGAATCGCTGCCAGAACGCACTTAGTAATATCTGAGGTTTCCTTTTTTTGTGTTACTCTTATTTACTCTTTATAGATTACATTTGTACATTATGCTAATTCGGTTTACACAAATTTCAAAACATAAAGAGCTAATAGATAGTACAGTAATGTACTGTATTGTACATGTAAGACTAATAATCTTGTAAGCCTATTTTAGTTTTGATTGTAACTGATTTAGCATTGCGTATATGTATCTTTTATTCATTTAGCTCAATTTTTGTCAATACATATTTTCACTTTGATAAGTATTAGTTTAAAATAAAGCGGATGAGACTGATTTATTTTTCTTTTATTAAACCCCTTCTTGGAAAATCCTGGTATTTAATATTAATACTATAATTTACTAACCGACACCCCGCGGTTTCAACCTCGTAGTTCCCGTGAGAATACGGGGTTAAAATATGACACAAATAACGTAGCTTTCTAATGGTAAAAGAATTTTCAAAGTTGGTTTAGTAGATCCAGAGATTTCATCTGAAAAACTGTACGCAAATTTTCCCCATACCTATCGTAATTGCTTCTATATTCCTTTCTTCATTTCACCCGCGTAGATTCCATTCCTGTGAGAATACGGGGATGAAATAAAGGTTTATTCCCCGTGTTCCCTGCGCCGTAGTCCCTGCAGGGACCACGGGGAATATATTCCCCGTGGTCCCTGCGAGACATATAATACTGCCGAATTAAAAATATGTAGTGATCAATGTTATATTCGATTTATTTTCAATAAATCGGGAATACTTTTAACGTCATCGGGAATACGTTTAACGTATTGTTATTGATTAAATTTATCTTATTAACCGACTTCAAAAAATGAGGTTATCAAAAAAATCACACATACGTGTAGAAACACGTATATTTTTTTAATTATTTTCTTTCATTTTTTTTTATGTTTTATTAATCGGGAATACGTTTAACGTATTTTTATTGATTAAATCTATCTTATTAACCGACTTCAAAAAAGGAGGTTATCAATTCTACACGTATGTTTTTTTTTTTAATGTTTGTTACCATTATCATCATCATTTATTTAGTAACTAATTTCGATTTTTTTTTTATTTGAAAGAGTATACTTGGTTCCATCTATTTTCATGAAAATCGGTTTAGTAATTTTGTATTAAAATCAAAATAACTTAAATACGTCTTTGAAGTCGGACATTTTTGAAAATTTTGCACCTTTTCTTGGTGAGATCGAAAGAACAATCACCCATATTTAATCACTTTTTAACCGACTTCAAAAATGGAAGGTTCTCGATTCGACGCGAATTTCTATATTTAGATTAATTAGTACCTTATAAATTCGTTATTTATTAACGAATTTCGATACTTTTTACTTTTCATCACACTATTTTCCATATTTATTTGCCAGTTGTAGGAATCGAACTCACAGCCGTGGATGCAGGAAGCATCACTACCCACTGCACCACGTGGCCGTCATGGTTTTAATGGTTCTTACGTTCGTTTGTCTGCATTATTATTATAAAAACAAAAACGTATCACATAAGAAAGCATAAAGCTACTGTTACACATATTCATTTCAAGCACGAAAGCATGCTACCATTGAGCAGTTGCTACTTATTAGCATGTGTATCGCAACATTGCTAATAATGAGCATGCTTATTACCCACAACTGGTAAATAAATATGGAAAATAGTGTGATGCGGGAAGTAAAAAGTATCGAAATTCGTTAATAAATAACGAATTTATAAGGTACTAATTAATCTAAAATATAGAAATTCGCGTCGAATCGAGAACCTTCCATTTTTGAAGTCGGTTATAAAGTAATTAAATATGGGTGATTGTACTTTCTGATCTCACCAAGAAAAGGTGCAAAAATTTCAAAAATGTCCGACTTCAAAGACGTATTTAAGTTATTTTGATTTTAATACAAAATTACTAAACCGATTTTCATGAAAATAGATGGGACCAAGTATACTCTTTCAAATAAAAAAATCGAAATTAGTTACTAAATAAATGATGATGATGATGGTAACAAACATAAAAAAAGAAAAAAAAAACATACGTGTAGAATTGATAACCTCCTTTTTTGAAGTCGGTTAATAAGATAGATTTAATCAATAAAAATACGTTAAACGTATTCCCGATTAATAAAACATAAAAAAAAAATGAAAAAAAATAAATAAAAAAACATACGTGTTTCTACACGTATGTGTGATTTTTTAAATAACCTCATTTTTTGAAGTCGGTTAATAAGATAAATTTAATCAATAAAAATACGTTAAACGTATTCCCGATGACGTTAAAAGTATTCTCGATATATTGAAAATAAATCGAATATAACATTGATCACTACATATTTTTAATTCGGCAGTATTATATGTCCCGCAGGGACTACGGCGCAGGGACCACGGGGAATAAACCGAAATAAAGCCTATGACACTTCCAACTATAGTATTATATTTTGGTAAAAGAATTTTCAAAATCAGTTTAGTAGATCGACAGAGATTACGCCCTACAACACCACAAACTTTACCTCTATATATATGTATATACTAGTACTAGCTGACGCTCCGCAGTTTCACCCGCGTGGTTCTCGTTCCCGTTGAAATACGGGGACAATATACACGGGCCTTCCTCGATAAATAGGCTATCTAACACTGAAAGATTTTTTCATATCAGACCAGTAGTTTCTGAGATTAGCGCCTTCAATCAAACAAACAAACTCTTCAGCTTTATATATTAGTATAGATATAGATAAAAATGAATCCATATATCGCTTGGTCACGCCACCACGCGTGAACAGCTGGACCTATTTCACTATTTTTTATGTGTTTGTTATTGTGAGGAGAAGGTTCTTTTGACAGAATTAAAAAAAATAAAAAATTGATGTGGTAGTTGAAGGTTTACATCGAGTTTCACGCGGATGAAGTCGCGGGCGTCCGCTAGTAATATTAATAAAGAGTATAGATAATATGACATAGCTCAGCGAATCGCGATGCTGAAGTGGCAATGGGCAGGGCAGCTGTTGGGGTCCCAAGCGTGCTGAAATGGCGACCCCACGCCGGAAAGCGCAGTGTCGACCTCCCACTAGAACTAGGACCGAGGACATCAAGCGTGTTGCAGGGAGCCGCTGGATGCTGGCGTCTCGAGACCGTTGTGCTTGGAAGCCAATATCACTATGTGCAGCTGTGGACGTCCATCTGCTGATGATGTTGATGATGATGATTACGATAATAATATATAAAGAATCATTTCCTATCTATGTACACAATAAATAGGTAAATTTTTCAACTTAATTGACTGAACTTATTTAATTGATTTAATTTAATTCTGAATTGAATCCATCTCCATCAAAACAATAATTTGTTTTTATAATATTAATACTTAGGTAGGTAGGTACTATACTACATAACATAATAGAACGTAATTATGACTTAAGCAATACCTACTAAATCATCATCATCATCATCATATCAGCCGATGGACGTCCACTGCAGGACATAGGCCTTTTGTAGGGACTTCCAAACATCGCGATACTGAGCCATCTGCATCCAGCGAATCCCTGCGACTCGCTTGATGTCGTCAGTCCACCTGCAGGGCTAGCACGGGCAAGGGAGAAATTTATCCACGGGGAGAGGATAAAACGTTTATCCCCCACACTCGTTTTATCCACTCACCGCGCATGGGCACGCCGGTGGATATAATATCCCCGGTGGATAAACGGAGGGAAAGACTTGTCAACCCATTTGTATATATGTTATAAATTGGCATTAGCTATATTAATAGTCCGAAATAAACGTAAATTTGATAATATTTGGTTATTTTGTGCATATTATTTATCTGTTTTCTGTTGGCATTGTTTTGTTTGGTGATTGTTTTTTGCGGTGGTTTGTAGTAGGTATCTATAGTATCTATCAACCTAGCGGACCAGGTCAAGCTTCGTTGTGACATAAGTGCACTTATTCTGTATCCCTACTCTACCCTTCTTTACCTCTACCCCTACCCTACCCCTGCCCTACCCCTACCCTACCCTACCCTACCCTACCCCTGCCCTACCCCTGCCCTACCCTACCCCTACCCTACCCCACCACTACCCCACCCCTACCCTACCTCTACCCTACCTTTCAAGTTTCTACCTGTTATCATTATTAAGAGAAAAATGGCAAAAAAACACGTTTGTTACCTCCTAACGCTAATTTTATTTTAATATACCTACCTAATTAGTTGTATTTATGTGAATAAGTAATTTAACTGAATATGCCGTGAATATTTCAAGCGTCTACCTGTAGCCATTATACAAGCCCTTGAACAAAAAATACCTGTGAAATGAACCAACGTGAATAACGCTTTAGAAGGCTGTTACTAATCAGAAAATAAATCTAAGCACTACATTACGACTAATTAATAATGTTAAAAATGAATGTCGAAATTCCTAGTGCCGTACTAAAATGGTGGTGCCGGAAGTCAGAACAAATGTTAATTCGTCGACAACTGCAGAAGCAAAATAGGTTATTTGTGCAATTTCTTTTGTACACATATACAGATACTTTACCTGTAAAGGCAGTACATATTTCTAGCGCAAGAGTTGAAATATAAGGGCCGCAAGCCTTACTCTTCACTCGCGTACTCACCTGCCCGCTCAGAAATGACGGCATAGTGCGGATAGTTATTTTCTGTTATAGTAACAGCCTTCTAGGCGTTGTTCATATTGGTTCATTTCACATGTAATTTTTGTTCAAGGGCTTTGTATTCTATTAACAATATCGAGCAAAAAATCACGTTTGTTGTATGAGAGCCCCCTTAAAGATTTATTTATATTGAGTGAAAATTTCAAGTGTATAACTCTTTTTAATTATGAATGAAAATGTAAATAATAATTGAACTAGGATATCGAATTTTAGAGGTCAAAATTTGAACAGCAGAAATTTGTTAATCCGCCACTGGCTATAAAAATATAATTATTCAAGGAATCACGCGTAGTTGGGGAAGAATGCATCGGGGTGTACGTTGTCGTCGTAGCGGTACGGAGGGCGGACTCGACCGACGTCGTAGGAAACCTTCGGGTTCTTGCGTGGCTGCATCTCGGACTTCGGCCGCTTTATGTTCTCTGCCTTTTATAAAACAAACGTAAAAGTTATTCAGGGTTGTCATTATTCAAGTTTAACCGCCTTCGGCAATCTGTACAGTTCAAGTAATTCAATGCAATGCCTAGGCAATGTATAAAATGCCGGGGGCGTCTGGCAATGTAAGAAATATTTTTTAAAATATGGCTCTGGGTTTTACCTTGGTTCACAACAGTAACTTAAGTTGGTAACATGCCACAGATTGATAGGGTAAGGTAAGGTAATGCAACACTCGCCTTTATCTATCCTTGAATTTTAAAATTTTAAAGTTTTCTACGTTATAATTATAAAGATCTATTTACAAAATATATAAGAAATATTATTTAATCCGAAAATATTCATTTTAGAACACATGTTCCTTGAACATTTTGAATTAATTTTTGTTAAAGAATATAACCCTAGAGTTATGAGAAATACTCCTGAGCACCCTGCTTAAAGAATACCTAGGTAATATATGTAATGGACAATCACCATACTTTGCCAGAATGCTCGTAGTATTTTGTGTATACCGGATTATACAGATAGTCACAGATTTAGATTGTGTAATAAATACCTACTCGTGGATTCCCTTTATAATCCAACGGCCGACTGGCAGGCAGAGGTCGTATCATCATCCTTGTTTTGGTGAGAGGACCATTTGGTCCTTTGAATGAAATCCAGTATATTGACTGTCCGTTATTATCGTCCACTGAGTATTTGCCGTTTAAATTGCTGAAAGAAAAGCATTGTTATACTATTAGTAACTATAGTCTGGCAAGTTCGTTGATGACACTCCCATGATATGTGGACGACGGGGGGAAAGACTGCGCGGTTGTGAAATTGTACGTGCGGGGAAGTGAGGTGCATCAGTCGTGGGTTTTCCGTCCATCGCTACACGCTCCCCGGCCCGCGCGGGCCATTCGGGGGTGTTACAAACAACGTTGCCGAGCTATATTGACCTAGCGGAACTCTACGACTTTTTCTGCATCAATAGGTCAACCTTAAAATACATAGGCTGCAGACATCTTTGTAAACATTTAAAGGGAGAACAGCCAAATCCGCTTTGGGCCAGCGTGGTGGACTAAGGCCTAACCCCTCTCATTCTGAGAAGAAACTCGTGCTCAACAGTGATAGGTACGTAACTTCTGTGTAACTTTTTTACCTATTTTCATTAGCTACTCAACAATTTAAGTGGGTCCTTGGTGTAGCGCATCATGATTATGTCGAAGAAATTTTATTACAATTTTATACAAGTACTTTTAGAGTAACGAGTGACATATCAAACTCATATCCTGGTAAGCTATTATAATTAATAGACAATTAAGGCGATATTGAATATTGTTCAGGGGTATATTTTACCTATATTTGAATCCATTTAAAATTGCTCTAATTTCTATTAATATTGTCCAATTACCCAAATAAATAAACTAAGGCAAAGAGTCGTTTTGAAATGACTGAATGTGAGTAGACTGACCTTTTATCGCACTCCTTGTACCACCAAGCGCCTCCATGTTCGACAGCACAAGACCCTTCCTTCCATTCATCATTATCGGTATCGTAAGTTGAAAACTTTTGTCCAGCGTGATATGACAAGGAATCGCCTATAAAAGTTTACGTCACCGTGAGAATAAACACACAGCGTCTTCGCCGGCGAACCCCCCGATATCTGACGTCACCCGGACGTGGGTTTTTTAAATCCCGATCTCGGGGGCACGCGAAATGATACAATCAGGTCACACACCCTTCCAGAACGGCAATTTAAGCCAAGGTCAGAGTCTCAGAGGAGACGCCCTTAGAGAGTAGTTCCGCCCATTTTCTGCTTCTACCTTCAGGCCCCATCAGGCGATGCTCTCCCAATCCCCTTTAAGACGCCACTAAAATCTGATATTAGGCAGTTGCCTGCGAGGCGCGAACTGCCTTTCCAATCCCTAACCTTTCCCTCCCTCCCTTTCCTTCTTTCTGGGAATTTATTTGAAGAATGCAATCCACAAAATTATTTATATATTTAGCAGATCCAGATAGGCACCATAATCAGCAGCTAAGCCGATACAGTTATAACGGTTTCAGTTCATTTAAGAAAAAATATACTTACCAGCGTTGCCCCGAAATGTTCCAAGTGTACTTATTCTATATCCTTCATATTCAGGCCCAATCGTGAATACAGAATAACTAGCTGAAGCTTCTTGCCTATTTTGCCCTTCCATTTCGATCCTAAGTTCGTAAAGCTTTTGGTTGGTGAGGTAATACACCTTCTCCAAACCTAACCAAAATTCGCTCGCAAGGTTACCAAATCCGTGTTTGTATTCAACCCAGTTTTTAAGGAAATCTTGGGATCCATCAAAACGATTCTGTATAACCTAAAAATATAATGATAAAAAATTAGCATTACATTAAGCAAGTAAACATTTAATGGCACAAAGTTTTTAAGCCTTAAAGATCAACGGTAAAGGGGCCGGACAGGCGTGACAGATGCCCAGTGTGTATGACCTCTACCTTCGAATCGGAGGGCGTAGGTTCGAATCCGGTCAGGGGCATGCATATCTAACTTTTCAGTTATGTGCATTTTAAGAAATTAAATATCACGTTTCTTAAACGGAGAAGGAAAAATTCGTGAGGAAACCTCTCGATTCTTTATGTGTGTGAAGTTTGCCAATCGCATTTGGCCAGCGTAGAGGACTAAGGTCTAACTTTTCTCATTCTAAGAGGAGACTCCCGCTTAACAGTGAGCCGAATATGGGTTGTTAATGATGAAAAGTTGGACTCAACAACGATAGGTGGAGGATCGATCTCCGTCGTCCGCTGGACTATTATCGACCCACTTCTAACACAGTTTCTTCTAACTAGTTGAAGGGAAATGGAAAAATTAGTCACATCTAAAAAAGATATGGCTAATATTCTTTAAAAAATATAACAATAAGTTACCGTCCAGCCTCCGCCTGCAGCGTTGAGATCACACAACACGTAGAATGGTTCTATGTCGTCAGGTTTGATTTTATAAATCCCAGTTATATTGAAGCCTTGTGCTTGTATTTCATGACAATCTGTCGGGTACCGTTCGGAGCGGTCTACGCGGCCTATCCTATTTGTGAAAAGGTATTCGCTAAGTCAAATATTTGGTTAATTGTAAATAAAGCATAATTAACAAAACATTAAAAAAAAAAATCGCCAGAGGAGAGGAGAGGAAGGTCAAGGATGAAAGTTGAAGTACAAATGAGGAAAAGACATAGACCTTTTCCATACACCATGTTCTCAAGCCGCCCGCATCCAGTGGCTCCCTGCAACCCGCTTGGGGTCGATCAAAACTGCGCTTTCTGGTGCGAGGTCGCTATACCAGAACCTTGGACCCCAACTTCAAAACTTGGTCAGCACATTGGCCATTGTCACTTAAACTTCGCGACTAGCGAATCATGCGCTATGTCAGTAACTTTGGTTCTTTTGCAGATCTTCGATTCTTATTCGATAACACAGAGAAACTCCAAGCATAATTGCTGTATCGCTGAATGACTTTGAGCTTTCTTATGAGGGCCATAGCTAGCGATACTAGTATAATATGATTAAATGTAGTAAAAGTTGTTGTAAGTTTTATACTTGGAATTACATAAACTAACAAATATTAGTAACTTACTTGCATTCACATTTTCTTGCCTTTTGCTCTTGTATCGTTCTACGGAATTCACTGATTAAAGTTAGAACTTCCATTCCATTTCCGATTTGACCTATCTTATTAGTATCACCTCTGCAACGGGTACACTTGTTATGAATAGTATCCTATTTTCTAGGAATTGTATAAAATTCCGATAACGTATAAGAAATGTATAAAAATATTGTTTTCAGTAAAGAAAACGAACAGATCACGTTGTTAAACTGAAAACTTAATTTCAGTTGTACCAAATTACACTCAAGATTGGAAATCTATACCTACTGTAACTATTGTATAATAGGTTAGGTTTACCCTTGATATCTTAAATGATTACTATTTAGGAATTGTTTAACACATTCGCTGTGGTACGTGGTCAATTGACTTGGTACGTCTAGCGTCTTCAAGAGTTAGGAGGCCGATGAACCTTGTATCGGACCACATAAAGTTCTAGTATGAGGTCAAAGAACCTCGTACCGCACCAGAGGAAAATACAGAAAAGTCAGTGCCGCAGCGAACGTGTTAAGAACCCTAATATTTTATAATTACAATTTTAGGTAACATGGTTTGGAACCCTCTTCACGCGAGTTCAACTCGCACTTGTCCGGTTTTATTTAATATGTATGGAATAAATAAATTTTGCTTAACTCATATTCGGCTTTGTCGTATAACTTACTTATTGGAATTAAGGGTTTTTTGACGATTTTTCACATCTGAGATCACTGTAGTTATAGCTTCAACACTTGTTAACACAGATTTTATGTGATTTTCCAAGTATGAAAGTCTTGTATCCAATGTTGCTTCTAGGTTACACTCTGAATTATCCGCTAAAATAAAACATTGTTAAATTATTTACAAGTGTAACTAGCTAATTATTTAGATAATATAGAGTTCCCCTCCAATAACAAAATAGTAGGTACTCAGTATACGCATCCCGGCAAGTAAATTGAACCGAAATGGCGGTCATCTACGCAGGTACATTCATAAAGAAAATTGAAAAACGCATGCTTCGCGGTTGCCCAGATAATAAGAAAACTGTTAAAGCTATTGATTTATCAAATAACAATGGCGTGCCATGTTATAATGTGATTTTGTTTACCAATATTTAGAGGTAAATGTATTTTCTTGCTCTTTTCAATACTTTGACATTTGTAATACGAGTAGGATGTCAAAGAATTGAAAATTTCGTACGCGATTGTACCTGATAACGTTAATAGGCCGCTTCTTTGTACGCAGAAAGCTATATTTGTAATATAAGTTATCGTAAAAAATACTAATTAGTCTTATTCAAAAAATTTTTTGAAAAGACTTAGTAGTTAATAAATTTAAATTTCATTACTTCAAAAATGCTTGAACACATGGTGGCATTAATCATTAAATACTTATTTAATACCATTGTATACTTGTGCTCGTACCATTGGATGCTTTATTTGAAGTCCGCTCTAAGGCATATTTAATTTGGCCTATATCAGATTTCATAGTGTCCAACATTACCAACTTATCAGAGGGGGTTTGATTTTGAATCGTCCTTATGATTTCGGATAGATGTTTCATTATGCTATTGGTTTTCTCGTGAATTTCTATATCAAGTCTGTTTAATCTAAAATCTATACTTTCAACTTTTTTCAAATATTTTTCGCTTGCGGAAATAGTATCTATTAATTTTTCAACCACCGCTTCGTTGTCCGACATACTGGGCGATTGAGCTACTCGCGTCACATTGCCCCCACGTTTCGGAGACAGCATGGCATCGCTCAATTCATTTTCATATTCTTGTTTCCACAAGGAGTTCTCCATGCGCTCTTGTTTCATTCTTCCCTTTTTGCCTTCACTCACAACTATTATAAAAACTACCGCGATTGACAAATGCTTTATGCTTAAAACCATTTTAATGTGCGCCTAATGAATCGGGTGCAGGACGACTGACTCGGCATCTTCACGGTGAACTCCAAGATTAAAATGTGTGATACTAAATAATCTCACCTCAATGATTTATCAGATGAAAATACTACATGACGGTGACTCGCACAATTCCCACGATTGTTTTAAAAACTTCTTACAAATATAATATCAACTGAACGATTTAATTTACAAACAAATCGATGAATAAATGCCTTTGCTATTACTATTTTATTTGTTCTGTATTTATAAACTTATCTCCAGAATTAATAAATAAGACCTATTATCTTTAACCTATATGCTCTGGATTCTGGCGTAGATATAATAAAATAGAAATTGTACTTCTAGGTAGACGTCTTTGACTATCTTATAACAAGAAAAAAATAAATAAAAAAATACATAATGCTGCGCGGTTTCAGAGGCGCAGCCATACTCAAGGCACTCCTCTCTACTGGCCATCTTCCACAGGAATCTTCCGAAGCAGTGAAAGGTTATTACGGCGTGCCTCGTTTGAACCTTTAACACAGTTGGAGTACTAGTCAAATCGCCTCAATAGGCCGTCAACCTGCACTTGGCGACTTTAGGCTTTCTTGCCACTTCCGATGAACCTCGCTCACATGTGCTGTGCGCCTCCAATTTTAAATTATTCGCGGAGAAACGTCTTCTTCTCGTGAATGAGCGTCCACCCTAAGCAGGTGCATTGACGCCAACACCTCCGCATCCAAATCCCACGGAGGTATCCCAGCCAAAGTACAAGCAGCGTCACAGGCGATGCTGCAAAACGCTCTGACTACCCTGGCAGCCTTTCAGAGTTCAGAAAAATACTTGTGCGCCAGTTGACGTATTTTATATTGATTATCTTAATTCTCTTTAACCTGAGAATTTTCTTAATTATCTGCGTGTGTGAAGTCTGTTAATCCGCATTGGGCCAGCGTGGTGGACTATAGGCATAACCAATCTAATTTCTGAATGGAGACTTGAGCTCAACGTAAGCCGAATATGGGTTAATACTGATGATGAATCAAAAACTACTTACTTCTTAAATTGGTCTGTTCATCTCGTGTTTGCCTTTGCACTGATAGTTTTAGTCGAGACAGTTCGCTTTTCATGGATTCTACAGCCTGCTCCAGCATACTAGTTTCAGCAGGGGCAGATTTCACCACTCTCAATACCTCGGAGAGATATTTCAGTATTGCATTAGACCTATTATGAAGGGTACTTTCCAAATGGCCCAACTTGCGCTCAACAATTTCTATAGTTTTCAAGTATTTTTCACTTGCCATTATGGTATCCACAAATTTTTCAACTACAACTTCTCCTTTTGTAATTTTTGGTGTGGTACTCACATGTTTAGTAGTTACATAACGTTTAGGATTTTCAATGTCCATTCCATAAAATCTGTCATCCTCAACATTTTCTCGATTTTTAAGTGAACCTCTCTTAGCAAACGTTAAGTTACTAAAAAAACATAACAAAATTATTAAGTTCGCCCGCATTGTAGGCACAGAAATCGGCCGACAAGTAACGCGCAACAAAATTAAATGATCTCAATTGGATGTTGTTGGATCGGAGCTAACTTATTATAAAACATTTGACTTATACCTTTTGATTTGTTTTAGTTTCCTTCTCTAAATAACCCATTGATTTGAATCAAGTATAATATATATTATGTAAGCTAAGTACTATGGAATATACATATTTTGATGAGCCGTGATAGTCCAGTGGGTTTGACCTCTGCCTCACCTCACATTCGAACCCACACCCTCTGGAATCGTCCAGAGGGTGTGGTTTCGAATCCGGTCCGACGCACCTCCAACTTTTCAGTTGTGTGCATTTTAAGGAATTAAATATCACTTGTCTCAAACGGTGAAGGAAAAACATCGTGAGGAAACCTGCATAACAGGGAATTTTCTGAAGTGTGATGTCTGCCAATTCGCATTGGACCAGCGTGGTGGACTATTGGCCGAACCCCCTCTCATTCTGAGAGGAGACTCGAGCTCAGCAGTGAGCCGTGTATAGGTTGATAATGACGACCACTCTGGCGCAATTGGTAATGTGGTTTTCCACAGACAGGTCCTGAGTTTGATTCCCAGCAAGGTTCAATTTAGAATTTAATATTTTCTAAATTGTCTCAAGTCTAGCCTGTTGGGAGGCTTCGGCCTTTCAAGTTACTATCCTAAGGTTAAAGACGTGCCGCTAAGTGTTTTAGTGGCAGAGGAATGGGTAGAATAGACTTGTGCGTCTTCCAAAGAATCCTTCCACCTCAGACTGCATCGTCACTTCATCAAGTGAGATCGTAGTCATAGGCTTGTCCTAGAATAAAAAAAAGCTACCTTTATTATTAGCCCATAGGTATTCGGCTCACTGCTGCGTTCGAGTCTCCTCTCAGAATGAGAGGGGGTTAGGCCAATAGTCCACCACGCTGGTCCAATGCGAATTGGCAGACATCACACTTCAGAAAATTCCCTGTTATGCAGGTTTCCTCACGATGTTTTTCCTTCACCGTTTGAGACAAGTGATATTTAATTCCTTTGGTTTTGGATTGGTTCAGAGCAATCTTACCACATTTGTGCCATATTTACTATTGATCCAAGTGAGTAGTTCTATCTATAGATATCAATTTTTTTTTCTTGGCGACTTTTGAAAATCGGCAAAATGTATGTAAATGACAAATCGACGACCCTTAGTAATGAGGAATATGGTATAAGGAGGAGAAGGATATTTTTTAACATCAATCAAAGGTTTATCATCATCTTATCAGCCGATGGACGTGTACTGCAGGACACGGGCCTTTTGGAGGGAGAGACTGGGACTTCTAAACATTACGATCCTGAACCGCCTGCATCGAACAAAGGTTCATCCTAAATTACACCTTTCTAAATTCTAGTAGTAATCATGTAGTAATAGTCTCTGCGTTATACCGCGGACAGACGGTCAAACAACAGATGGCCATGGTGAAACCATAAGGATTCCCTTGTGTACCACGAAACTCTCGAAGGTATTTTAAAGTATCTGTGGCTGTAAAGTTTAAAAAAGTCAGACTGACAGTGACACTGACAAATGACAATTGACAATTAACATTGACAACTCTAACTTTATTTTAGAGGTTAGATTATTATTATGATAATTACATTGTAAAAAATCAGTTAAAAGTCCTGATTTATTGTATTCAATTTGATAATTTATAGTTACAAATTGTAAAATTATCACTTAGTAATATTATCATTGGGTAATATTGGGTTTATCTTCAATAAAATCTTATTACAGATCTTGCACGAGTGCAACACGCTAAAAAGCAAAATGTAAAATATGTACTGACTGTAGATAAGATAAAACCGAAGTTTTAAGTAAACGAGTACTTTTATTGACTAAATAATACTAAACTGCTACTTATGTAGTAGAGTATAGTAACGTAAGCGTGATAAGCGTAATATTTAAATATTGTTGCTGGGTGAACTTTGATCGTGAATTTTAAACATTGAAGGATTACTCAGCGCACGAAAATGTTGAAAGTAAGTAAAGTGCTGCTTGTTTTATATAAATAAATTCATGTTACACTTTTCCATTTCCTACTTACTTGTTAACTACATAAATTTTTTTTTTACTTCTATGAACCTATTTAAGGATCTTCTTTTGCCTTATCTAATTCTGAGCTCGCCCACTTTAGTACTACCACCATTCTCATTTCACAAGACAAGCAGCAATGCTGTTTTACTGTCTGAAAGGTTTGGTTGCTAGTGCAATTACAGGCACAGGAGGCTTAATACCTTTATACTTTTGGAGTTTGTGTGGATGTTTTTTTTATTCTATGACAACTTAGCCCTTGACTATGATCTCACATGATGTTAAGTGAAGAAGCAGCCCAAAATGGAAGAGGGCTAACTTGCAAGAAGTACAAGTTTATTCTATGCATACCTCTGGCGGTTATCTATGCAGCATTGTACAATAATGCATAATCATTTAGCAGTACTTTTTTGCCAGTAGAGTGGTAACTAGCCAGCCAATGCCTACCATTTCACCAGGCCTAGGTCAATTTTGAAAATCATCAACAACATCATCATTATCAGCCAATGGACGGAGGCCTCTTCCATGGACTTCCAAGCACAAGTCTCAAGTCGCCAGCACCCAACGCTCCCTGCAACCTGCTTGATGTCCTCGGGTCACCACATTCATCGACTCTTCAAACTATTTGCCACTTTAGTTACGCAACTATATAGCTCTCTCTAACGCCCACTAAATGCTTTGAGCCTATTTGAGCGACTGAATTAAAAAAAAAATTGTATTCCCAAATTTAACTTACCTGAGAATCGAACCCTCTCCGATAAAAACCACACTACCAACTGCTGCAACTGAGAGTTTGTGGATATGATAGAATGTGTTTCATGAATAATTTTACTTGATTCATGTGAAAATTGTTTCTTGTATTTCTAGGGTCTGGTTGGGTTGGTTACTGGTGGAGCGTCAGGTTTGGGTCGAGCAACTGCAGAACAACTGTTGAAGCAAGGTGGAAGTGTCCTCATTTGTGACCTCCCTACCAGCAAGGGTTCAGAGGTTGCCAAAGAGCTTGGAAAAAATGTTGCTTTTGCACCAGTTGACGTTAGTAACTTTTGCATTGTTTATTTATATTATTTATAGATTCATCATTATCAACCCATATTCAGCTCACTGCTGAGCTCAAGTCTCCTCTCAGAATGAGAGGGGTTAGGCAATCCGCAATGGTCCACCATGCTGGCCTATTGTGGATTGGCAGACTTCACACACTCAGAGAATTAAGAAAACAGTATAGTATAGTAATTATACAGGTTTCCTCACAATGTTTTTCCTTCACCGACCGACTGGTGATATTTAATTTCGTAAAATGCACAAGACTGAAAAGTTGGAGGTTTTCTGGTCTGGATGCAAACCCACATCCTCCGGAATTGGAGGCAGAGGTCATTTTCACTGGGCTATCACAGCTCATTTATAGATTGTAACGTATAAAATCATTGCTGTTTGATGCTAACATATGACCAACAAGATAATCTTGTAAAGAGGTACACACAAAATTCAACCAGTGACAGTGCATATATTGAAGCAAATTTTAGAACATGACTTAGCAAATAACTGAACTGAAATAATTGTATATATTCTAGGTGACTGCAGAAGGAGATGTGAGGAGTGCACTACAAACCACAGTTGACAAGTTTGGTCGCCTGGATGTGGTTGTCAATTGTGCTGGAATAGCTACTGCGACTAGGACATATAATTTTAAGAAAAATCAACCTTTTGATCTTAAATCTTTTCAAAAGACAATTGAGGTAAGTTATCTTTTTGAAGTTGTAAAGTCTGTAACGTAATGTAACAATATATATTATTAATATGTTTATTTCACTTTGTAGGTGAATTTGATAGGTACGTTCAATGTGATCCGCCTAGCAGCAGGTCTGATTGGGAAAAACACTGCTGATGCAGACGGGCAGCGTGGTGTAATTATCAATACTGCCAGCATTGCCGCTTTTGATGGACAGGTATTTTTTTACATTTACAAATAGTTGCAGGCGCCTCGCTTTTTTAATCACTAAATTTCCTGTGAGAATACTGGGATAAAATATTATGTTACTTGTTGATAGTGTGTCTTTTTATTGGTAAAAGAATTTTCAAAATCGGTTTTGAATATCCAGAGATTACCCCCTACAACATCACAAACTTTACCTTTTTTAATAGACTAACGAACTCTACCCTATCCCTACCCTACTTCCTACTACCCCTTCAATATATAAATTTTTTCTGTCATAAGAACTTTCTCCTGACAATAACAAACATATTAAAAAATAAATAGTGAAATCGATCCAGCCATTCACACGTGATGGCGTGACTAAGGGATATATGGATTCATTTTATATATATACACTAGTCAAATGTGTTTCTTCATAAGTTCTAAATTTATTGAACATTTGTGGTTTATTTTTTTAGGGTTACACTTACTCTATTAATTCAAAAAAGATATATCTACTAATAGTATGTGCTCATTGTATATTTTCAGATTGGGCAAGCTGCTTATTCTGCATCAAAAGCAGGAATTGTAGGGATGACATTACCAATTGCCAGGGATTTATCGAAGCAAGGCATAAGGGTTGTTACTATTGCTCCAGGTATGTTCCAAGAGGAATAACGATCTAAATGTCAAGCATTAAACCAAAAATAAAAATTATTTAGTTTTAGTACTTTCAGCAATTAAAAAAAACTCTTATAATTAAAAATGGGCGTGTGGTTAGTCTGTACGCCGTAGAAGTAGGTGCGAGAGGATTACCAGCAAAATCTATCTGTAACTTTCTTAAAGAAATTGGCCTCTCTAGAACTGCAGCTAGTTCTATATTAGAACAGGTATCCAAAGCTGGGGTTTGGATGGACACAAATAGCTTATTCTACTCGTATGAGGCTATCATTGACTAATTAAACATTCAATCACACGAAATTTTACATTTATTTGCACTTATATATTTTAATTTCTGACTATTTTATCTTCTTTATGTATGTCTATGAGTGGTTAAACAATGGTTTCAGTTTGCTTATACTAACATTCAAACCCAGACTGAATGCAAGAAATAGCATGAATACCTGTTTTATAAAGTCCATAAAGTACAATATGGAACCTTGGCCTTATACTCGTAACTCTCGTCTCAATATACTCTAATTTTAAAAGTCCTATAATGCAACTGTATCACTTCTTGATTATATAATGATTTATATATTTTGCTATCATCCGCGAAAAGCCGATGAACCCATGCGACAACGTCACCCAGGTCCGACAAAATACTCTCTACGTACGTTTCACCCCGAGACTGGAGCATCCTCACGTGGTGTTGACTCTACAACGTGCAAATGCACGTTGTCGCATGGGTTCGTCGGCTTTTCGCGGAGGATAGCAAAATAAATAAATCAAAGTAACGCCTGCTTCTATCCAATATGTATCACTTCTGTTTTTCTGCAGGTTTGTTTCGAACACCATTGATGGAACTTTTACCTGAAACAGCGATTCGGGACCTGGAAGCAGCAGTACCGTTCCCACCTCGCCTCGGCCACCCCCACGAGTTTGCATTATTGGTGCAAAGCATTATACAGAACCCAATGATCAATGGAGAAACAATACGTATTGACGGCTCTTTGAGAATGCAGCCTTAATATACTAGCCGACGCGCCGCGGTTTCACCCGTGTAGTTCCCGTTCCCGTGTGAATACGGGAATAAAATTTAGCCTATGACACTCACAAATAACATGGCCTTCTAGTTATAATAGAATTTTCAAAATTGGTTCGGCAGTTCGAAATATTACCACAAACATTAACCTCTTTTTTAATATTAGTTTAGATAAATAAAAAGCAATCGATGTATATAGAAGAGTCATTAAATTTGCTAAAACTGTCTCAATGCTGTTTTATTCATGTTTGGCCTATTGATTAATCATATCCGACGTCCGTTGATAAATTTCCGAGTTCAAAAAAATACTTTATTTGCTAGGTGCGAGGATGTCAAAATAACACTATTTAAAGCTTATTATAGAAGTCATAATAAATAATACATCTCATATGGAGTCCAGTATAATGATGCACTCTGCATTATGTTAAAAATGAAATTTTTCTTGCAATTTTGCGAGTTTCTGGAATACAGTCCGTCATCAAGAGAATATAAAATAGTATAGTAAAAATAGTAGGTATAAGTAATGATTTTGTTCTGTGTGTCTCTGATTTTTATTCTAATTTTAAAATCTGATTCTTGGTTTTATGATCTGCTTTTATGTATTCAATGTATATTTTTTGTTTAAGTCCCTGACATGATATAAAATGTTTCATTTCTTTTTTTTTCTACTTACTTGTTTTTCATATTATTGCGGTATATCAAATTATTTAAATATAATAATTTATAATTTCTTTTATTAGATACCCTGACTTCTATTTATTTATTCACCAAATCCATCACAAGCTGATATACCTATGTAAATTGATCGACGAAATATTTAAATCCTGTTTTCTATTTTGAGATAAAGTTTGTAGCTTATATTCATTATGAATGTATAAAATATGTGGCTGTGATAGCTGCGATATTTGCAAGTTGAATTTGGTCACCGTGGTATACGAACATTGCACCAGGAAGAAAGAAATCCGGTCGCAGGGCAGTGACCGAACCTGGATCTGGACCGATGATCGAAAATGCGCCTAGAAAATACCTATTCACTCGGAACTTGAACATAAACGCACAAATAACAAAGATATTAGTAATTTTGATTGAAAGCCCATACAAATCTAACGATCATTATGACCTACGACGTTATTAAATCGTACCATTTTGGATGGGGCGCTTTTCAGAGATCCACGGCAGTGCCGCAAATCTGACCCTATAAATCCCTATAGCTCCGAAAGTAATGATCGCAAATACCCTGTTACTTTTATAAAATTGTTTACCATTAGCAAACTCCTAATTTATATACAATTTGAAAAACTGTCATCATCCCTAAATCCAAATTCCACATGCTACTCCAGTAACAAGATATAGATGTAGCGCTCATCTGCGGAACTTCTGGCTCCCGCAGACGAAATAGTTCCAAAAGACAAAATAAATAATAATAATAATAATAAAAGATTATATTCGTTATGGTTCGTTAGCAACTTTCCGAGTGGTTACGGATTAGAAGGACCTTGCTCCGACGCCTGGGTCTTGCTAAGAAATTACGAGCTCTCCGTTTTTCTAGAAATTCTCAGTAGCATACACATACCAATTTTTACAAATGCAACTTTAAAAATTGAGGACTTTCCATTTAATTTTCGAGAAAGTCTGCTATAACAACCTGGTCTCGAATCGGTTTCATTTAAATTCAGTAGTTTCAGCCTGATGCCCGGTCAACATTAAATACGGACAGACAGACAAAAACCGACCGAGTACAAGTTGGACTCGCGTTCGGTACGTTCCGTATAAACCTCTAGGTAAACGTTATTTTTTTATTGCTGATTGTTATAACAAAGTGGAAAGCTGGAGGAGCATAAATGTAAGACAAAGAACTATATCATTTCAGTAATCCTTTATCACGTTATCTCACGTTACACACAACCAAAACCAGCCAAAGGAATTGGATAGGGACAGAGGATAAAAAAAAATAAAACGAAGAATTAAACGAAAATATTATTTATTTCTACAATAACGGTCGGCATACGCCGGCGCTTACGTGCGTCTCACAATATTTATTAATCACAAAATAAAATAAATATATTGACGATGCGCGACTGACACCTCACACCGCTTTTACATGATTGTGTATAAGTGGCCTCCGATAATAATAATAATTCGTGTTGTATATTCAATAGCATTTAAATTAATTCCAAAACTTCATTGGACAACAGAAATAATTTTCAAATATAGCGACAACATTTAACTATTATTATTTAAAATGTACAAAATTCATGTGAGGTAATGACACGGTACAATGTTATGGTAGATAATATTATATAGACAAAATACTCTCTTATTAACTGAACTGAGTATACATTTCGCGTGCACCATCACTGAATTATCACTCTTTTGATGTGGTTTGTAGTAAAGCAAAAGCGATATGCAAAATGTGTTGGTATAAAAGTTATAAAACAATTAATATACATTTTTTTTATTAACAATGAACTTAGTGAAGCTTTCGATTTCTGTCAGCAGATTGTTCTACGAACGTGTCATAAAAACATCTAGGTTCAGTTAACAGGAGAGCCGGGTTTACACAAAATTCGTGGGTTACTTTACGTGGGGTACTTTAACTTATGTATTTGTATGATTTATAATTACACAATAATTACAGAGGTCACTGGACCGAGATGCGAGGGACGCGTTCCGATGTGCGACTCACGGGCAGTGCGTCGCGTGCGCCGCTAAGTGTTCATTTACACGAGCGGCAGCTGCTACCTCGGCAGAGTTGCCGCTCGTGTAAATGAACCCTAACGTGCGAGCCGCGCGGCGCACGCTTAGCTAAGCCAAGTCGACCGAATGATCGCTCTAGGCGACGCGGTGCGTGCCTAGAACGCTGCCACCAGTCTCGTGGCCTCATCGCTGCCTTACATAAACAGAGAAACATAAATAGCCATATTACATCTACATACAGTAAGTTATGTATCTGATAGATTTATTTAACAGAAAAAAAATGCGACCTTGCATTGGTATTTTGCCAGCCCCATATCATTAGATTTAACAATAACCATATAAGATGAATGAAAACTCTGTTTACCTCGCCCTATCTATATATACAATTACATAGTAAAATACAACTAACACGGCTCGCGAAATAAAGTTAGGTGCAACAGAAACAATCGCTTAGGTACTTAAGAATTACAACTAATATGAACCCTCCAGACTGGGGCCCGTCGATTCGCTCAATTTCTCGTCCTCACATTAACTTAAATCGAGAGAATACTATACACAGACTAAAATAAACAACATCGGCTGAGATTAAATCTAACTTATCGTTAATGAACAACAAAGTGGTTAACTTACAAACCGTAACGCGTTCGTCGAGCGTCACCAGGCGTATATACTAGTGTTATTTTGGAATGTGTGTGACGCGAGCAGCCCCGCCCTGCGACGAGACTGCTGTGCACTGACGGGCGCCTGCGGTGCACTGGCACTGGCGGCGCCGCCGTGGCGATGTGGCGAACGAGTCTGAGCGAAGTAACCGGGGTGGCCTGTGCTACCGGACCTCACTTACCACCTAATCGAACTCAACATTTACTTTACACAGAACACTCAGCGTGTACCTTACCACAATAAAATACTTATCATTTTTTTTTTAGTTCATAAATATAGATGTATATTACTTACACGAACGCTAACATATTCAGTATATTACAACCTAATCTTACAAAATAGACAGTAGGTTTAAAGTTATACTCGTAAGCATACATATTATAATCAAATGTAGTAAATATCTATATGTTGTTGTATGAATGAAACCGAGTGAAGCGCGAGACAGAACATTAGCGATGGGACAAGTTATAGAGCATGCAATCGAATCTTAACAACTGTTATTGTCTAAGTTTTGTTCAATAAATTACATGAGAAAGCAAACACAAGTTTATGATATACGACAACCATTACACACGCAGAGCCGTCCGCGGCTACGAACTCTACAATGCACGAACTTAATTCATGGCACACAACTCATTTTAACGACTACACTGATGTGTTTGATATATACACACAAGTATATATATAAAACGAAGCTTGTATACTATATATATGGTAAGTATATATAGCGCTTTTCTATTTTTATAACTCGACTATTTAAGTCTTCGTGTCTATCTCTCACTGTCACAGTACTGTAGATAGAGAGATACGAAATTTACGAAACTCATACATTAGAGTTATTAGAAAGATGGTTGAAGAATAGCGCTACAGAAAATAAAAAATAATATATAGATTATCGTTGCGGATAATAATTATAAAAGAGCTTGTGTCCATGGTTAGAGGCAGTAGTATTTACCACTTTTTAAAAACAAACCTAAGGGACATAACTTGTCTACAATTGTATAAATGTTAAAACACATACACCATTCTCTTTTAATGGTAACAGATGGTTGTGCTTTGTGAAATAACGAAGAGTAATATTATTGATGTAACCAAATACCAGATATTTGTTAATGTTAAAAATAATACTGTGTATATATCATATTTAATTGCATAACAATTGATAGGTACAAATATATAAATACTGTATACAAAATGGTAACACAAAATGGTAAATAGTTGGATATGTACTCATATAGTTGGTTCAACGATGGCTCTAATTGGATTAACGTCTTGGTAATTGTTGACAGTATACTCGTATATTGAAGAAGTAAGTAGTAAAAACGCACTCGTAATATTCCCAGGCTGGCTTTCTTGCAAACAACCCAGCACAAAGTTATCGATATATAATCTTTGTCTAAAACAAAATCGGCCTAATTACATCATTTATTTTACTTTAGATCTGGATAAAATTAGATCGATTATATGTAATAGCACTTATTAACCCAACACAGGCCAACAAGGTATCATTAAAAAACATAATTATTAAAAATAATAATCTAATTACCAAATAATAGTAAGTATGTTTATCATGACGTTACATTTCCCAAGTTCAGCCCAAGAACATTTACGAGTCATTTCTTAAAATCCGTGCCGTAGATTTGAAGTGCGTCATACAACTGATATACTGCATCAAATAACTGTATCCAATGTGAAAATATACTGCATCAAATAACTGTATCCAATGTGAAATTATCTCATTTCATTTATACACATGAACCCTACTTTTAATCACACACAAAAGTTTAGTGAGGGAAAAACCAAATTAAAAACCAGAAACAGGCCCGTGGAAGTTACGTTTACAAAAATTGGGCTCAATCTGTCCCTTTGCCTATTGTAAGAAGTAAGTAAAACCCACACAGCCTAATGTATCTAAATATGTCAATACCATCACAGATCAGCTTTGCATTCGATGAAGCTTCAAAACTTCGGGAAGCTGCATTCTCTGTTCCACAGTAACCTACCGAGTATAAAATCCAGCGAAATACGCAAATAAACCAGGTCCAATCACATTAATCGATGCTTGTTACTAACTTAACATTTCTAACAATGAAAACGCAGCTCCACGTTAAATCATTAAGTTTTTTTCTACGCAGGGTTCCTACAATAATTAGGCTAGGTACAAAAAAAAAAGAACTTAATTACACTTCATAGCGCCATATACAAGGGAACAATATTTCTATTCTAATAAAACATGATGCAGATAAATTTCTATGGCGTAGGTTTCAATCGCAGTAATTTTCCGTTCGGATTTTGTATCTGCCTTTACGCAACATATCTCATCCAAACAAATGATATGCGAACATAATCATGAATACGAATGTAGCTTAGACAAACAAAACACGATGAACGAATACGTTACATACATAAAATTGTGTCAACGAATTAAATTATTGTAAGCAACGATACCACCACAACGTTTCGAAAGAGGAACTTCATCGTTTTAAGAGCAGGTACTAATTTTCGTTCTATTGTCAACGTACGTAACACTATACAACTGAGGCCTAATTCTCTATGAGAATGCATTTTGTGATGCAAATATATTACGTCACTAAAATAATTTATATTTACGGGTGTGTATGGATTTGATTTATTGTCGATGGTGATAACAATGTTGTAAACTAGTTTGTGAGCTTAACTTAACCGATGGGCTGACATTATAGATTTAAATGTTGATCCCGTTAGAAAATTATATCGCAATTGCGCTTACAGTCAGACAAGACCTATATTATATATGTACATAATAAACGCCTGTCCTAAATATAATCTGCAGCTAATCTTGTAAAACCCACCAGCCAAGTTAATTGTGGAGTTTGCAACCGATTTATCACCATATTTGTTACACTAAAAATCCAATTTTCGATCTATTGTCAATGTTAACACATATGATACATTCAGTTAAGGCGAATTGTCACTATTTTGTATACTGACGTATAGTTTTAACAATAAACGCATGAATTCTAAGAACTAATCATAGAAACGTAACCTCTTTTTATTGCAATTTGGAACTTAGATACATTGTAATTGAGTAAAATTTGCAGCGCAAATTTACTCTAAGCGTCAGCTTGAGAGCTATTGAATGCGCCTTAATGGTATTTTTGCATATGCAAAAATTTGAACACATTTGTATTTATTACATATTATACTCGTAAAATATTATACTATATCTGAGGAAGGGCTTCTGAAGTTATGTTTAAAGTATCCAAGTTTTGTAGCTAATTGCGGGTCCCTAATTTGAACACGAACGTTAACGTACTTAATGGCTAAAATACTTGCGTCCGTCCAATCAAATTATTACCAACGTTTCAGGAGTTTCTTACATTTCATGGCGTTTAAAGTTATTTTACACTGGACGGTATTACGGATAAAGTTTTGTATTTAACAGTGAAATGCTATTAACTCTTGTGTGACGCGCAACTTGCTAACCATCTAGCCCGAATTGTGATGTTTAGGATGTGTTTATCTATTAATAATATATTTACCTAGCTACGTAACTCATATTTACCACAGAGTAAAGATCATACAGAGTGAGTCTATGCAAGCAGCGTGGTGAAGGCGGTGACACCCATAAAAATCAAACGTCATGAGTCTCCTTGACATCCGCATATATAAACTTTTTTCATCATTTGTATTTCAAAATTTAACACTAACAATAATTACGTAAAATAATATAAAAGTCAATAATTACCACTGAAAAATACTCAATCTTATATCTTTAGTTTTTGTGAACAGTTTTTATAATGTTTAAAAACATAAGACCATTTTTCTTGAATAAAAAGTTACTGATGCGACGCTTCGTGTCGTACTGACTCGAGAATGTATTAGTTATTGAATTTTGTATTTGGATCCGCTAAGACACTGTCGTGTTCCGTGCGCTCCATCTGCATATTTTTCTTAATCTGTGATATTTACTTAGAAATGTATGATTATTTATACCTAAATTGCGCACGTTTGTCGTTTAGTAATACACATATATACCACGAGTTAATAGCATCACACTGGAGCTAAATCTTTTAAATATACAATACAATCCTAGATAATTATATAAAGGAAATTGTTACACAATAAACTACCATGTACTTTCTCGTTGATCCGGCCAAATATACAATCATTAGCACTTGGTGCAGTGATATCATGATAATTAAGTTTAATATATAAACGTTCACTAAACAAATCCTTAATCACATGTTCAAATAACTAAATTAACTCCTTAACTCAAATAACCGACGGTCTTGTCAAGTGTCCATGGAAATATATCAATTATTTTTAGCTGGCATTTTATTCAAAAGTTACTAAAAACGTCACCATGCGTATTTATAAAGGACAATCAACACACAATCTCTCTGTGAACAAGCAGAGGTGCCAAGCGAAAATAATTTATATACACACATTATCCGATCACGTATCAGCAGTGGCGTGCATAAGGTTGTCGATCAGGTTATGCACTATTAAGAAAAAATATACCAAACTGGGAAAATCTGCATTTGAAAGTATTGAGAAAACATCTTTTAGGGTATGCAGGACTTTAATGCATGTATGAACTGCACGCCAATGCGTACCAGACATTAGACTATAACAGCAATGTTCGTAGCTTGTATAGAATTTGTCGATATGTGATACACAAAAGATATAAATGATATACATGTATATAAGTAATATATAATAGATATACATAATGTGGAGAGATCGGATAATGTGGTGACCCTATTGAACTCCATGTTAAGTCAACAACATTATATAATGACATCCGATTCATGCCCTATTTACGTCAGGGGTTGTTCAAATTTGGTTAAAATTCAAAAAGTAAGGTCATAAAAAAGTGTATGATACCGATATAATTATTATTATTTAACTTTCAATTTTATTTTTTTGCCAAAATAAAATAATATAAAAATGATAAAACTGCATGAAAACTTGTACAATGTAAAATATAAATACATTTGGAAACAATTTGAATTTTGTAAATTCAATTCATTTTATTCATTCAATTTTCATCATATGTCACAATATAAAATAAAAAATATTAACATAGTTAAAAATTAAAAAAAAATGTAAATAAGTAAATAAGAGTAAAAATAATAAGAAAATAAACATTAATAAGTATTTTTTGTTTACTATTTCATTTAAAAAAAATAATTAAATAAGAGTAAAAATGATAAAATAACAGTAATAAAATTTTAATAATAAAGTGTGATAATGATTTACCATTTAATTTTTAGAAAAGGAATATGTTATAAAATTGGTGTCCATTTAACCGTCTTCAAAAAGGAGGAGGTTCTTAATTTGTCTGTATATATTTTTCGTGTTGTTTTTTTTTGACCTAACATGCAACTAAGTGAAGAGAAATAGACAATGTTGTCCAAGTCCAAGCGTTGTCTCTTGAATCAATGAGATTGGTTGAAATTTGTCTATTTCACTTCACGAGATTATCTCGTCGGTCGCACTATAGCACTGCAGGTGTAAATAGGGCACCTCTTTCGATCTTACAAACAAAATTTAGCTTTTAGCAAGCTTATGCTAATGATGCATCGCCAACGTCATAGTACGCTACGTCCGACGTTGGCAAAGCATTTTGGCTTTGTTCTGTATATATGTCGCAGGGATGTGATAAAAACAGGAATTTGGTCAACTCCCTGAGGGATTTGATCACGGAGGATGTTAAAATAACAACAAGTTTTTATCTTTTCCCTAAACAAATCTAGTGAATTGAACAAATCCCTGAACTGGGGTACTGCCGCTTGACCGAATGTTATTTGCCCTACCCCGACTCGGATAGGTTAGGTTAGGTTAGTAATTTGACCAAATCCCTGTTTTTATGATATCCCTGCAACATATACACAGATCATATTCGATAATGTATGTGCGATGGTCAACTTAATCTAAGTTATAAGAATTAATTCGAGGCGCGAAATTTTATTCATGAGACCTGTAAGTATCTTCAGTGACACGCTGACAGAGTGATCCTCGTACACTTCGTATAAAGTAAAACTGACGCCCTAAACATTATAAAAATAAAAACGTTTTCAAATTAAATTTGTAACGCATATGTACGCATGTATCACACGATGACAACACTATATCATATAATTATTTTAATACAATATGTATAACTGTTTACACGTTTAAAGTTGATCAATATAATAATTGAAATACGTACGCTATACTATATTTTATGTTAGAAAAATACGAAATAATGTACTTCCAGTTAACATATTATATATGTTAATAAAGAACAATATGATTTATAAAAATACATCGTCCTATCGGGCCACAGACCTCGTAGACGCTAGTACCCATATCTTTTAAAAATCTATGATTTTTAAGGCTTCTTGCACGTATTTGAAAAATATTTTACATAATTACATTATAAGTAGCATAAATCACTGTTAACTTCTATTTTATAATAATATTTACAGGGATATTTTTAATTATTATTTGTACTGGTACGGCCGATAAAACTCAATGCAGATATATTTTTTTTATAACATACATATAAACATTTCATTTGGAACAACTGTAAAATTTCAACATGTTTTTTTATTGTGATTTCATCATACCTACATGTAAATATATATGTATATATAGAGAATTTCTGATTTTAAAATTCAACAAAATCTTAAATATTTTCAGCCCGATAACTAAAATAAACTCATCCTCTCCAAAAACCTGAAACACGCTTCAACAGGTGGAACACAGTCGGCGAGCCTTCGCGAATAGAAAAAGAAAATCACGACGAACACATTCCACCGATTGCTAGTCTTAAAGTAACATCGTGTAATTAATAAGTAAAATTAAGTGGTCGCGAGCAGGGTCTGCCTGACCCCGCAGGCGAGCGGCGCCGCTCGCGCCGACACGCCGGCCGGTGAGTGGTCACCGTCGGGCGGCGTGCCGACGCGCTCGGCGCTAACTGCCTCGTCTAACCTACGCTTTACACATTATATTATCGCCTCAACTAACAATAAACGGTTCATCAAATTTCTTCGTTTAAATCACAGACGCTTTCCTAAAATATGTATCGTAATATTTTCCATCGCTACGCATCAGAGTTAAGACAAGCTAGTTTTTATCTAACATAGAAAACATGTACTTATTTTTAATTTGAATTATTGATATACCGTTAATAGACTGCTCAATAAATTAATGGTAGCTACACGAGGGTGGTGTTAAATATTTCTTATATATTTTTTTTGTATATTAATGTTACAGAGATTATGCAGATAAACAGTAAGTTGTCTTATCTGTATTGGGACTAGGCGCGCGTCGCCGCCGGCGGGCGCTCGGCGCAAAATAACTTATTACGTTTAATCACACACCAAGTTTAACTCTAATCCTAAATAATAAGTAATAACTTTATGATAATCCATACGGTGTCGTGCCGCTGGGCGCTGTTGCGGTCATCCACATTATTCTTCACTGGTATTTCAAGATCTGAAATAAAAATGCGCTAGTTACATTCAATCGGTCAAAGCGAATGATGTACGTCGCCTTCAACCAGTCAAATCTGTAAGCCATAATATCGCATGCCCTCCCTAACCCTCTGTTAAATATGTGCCACTGAACTGATTCACAGTACAGTTACCACCACCATCTTAAATATTTAGTTATTAGTCCGTGATAACAACAGTTAACTTGTTGAGTTTGTAAAAAAAAATCCCTTTGAGATGCCATACTCGAAGCTACGTATTTGTAGAAGTAATAGTGTATCACATTTTAATGATGTGTATCTAATAAAATTCATCAATTTGAATTTCAAGATTACTGACTGAAAAGTATTGGACATGTGACAAATACACAATTTGAAACACAAAACTTTTTATGTTTTAGTTTATACATATTTTCATGTCCTTAAAAATTGTTCTCTGGAATGAACAGAAGCCCGCAGAGGGTCTTATTAAAAATAATCGACAAGAAAATCCATTTTGCTGTCAAGAATTATAATTATTTAAAAATTAATCCTAAATTGTACAAGTGAGTGTATGCCACTTGAACAACAACAAACTAACCATGGACTATGGTTTTGCTGCTTGGAGACTCAGTTGAATTGAAAAAATAAAGATAACAATGACAGAAGTAATCTTAAGAAAAGATGCGGCCAGTCGGTGTACTACTCACAGCTATTGCCTTAAAATGTGTAAAAAAGTGCGGCCACTTAACATAAATGTGCATTCACTACTTTTTGCGATTGCCTCACTGCCATATATAACACGACATATAAATTAATTGCCCAAACAATAATAATAATAAACCAAAATTAACATCAACACTATAAGCTAAAAAAAAAACAAAAAAGTATTGATAAAAATAAATGTGCAAACTAAACGATCAAGCCGCATTAGAGACGCCTCCAAAGTAAAAAATTGCTGTACATAATATTTGCCTTATACCTCCATTACTGTGCTGTAATTACATTGCTTGTGAAGGTGCCAAGAAATTAGTTAATATACGATTATCGTGCGTTAAGTGCGACAGACCGTAGTCCCAGAAGTGGGATGCTTACTCTAGATGGGCGAATGCGGCTCAATCGTGTCGTTCGGCAGGAAACCGCACCTGACACATAAAGAGCATATGAAGACAAATATTTATCATTATCATCAATAGAAACGCACATTGTATTGCTTCGGAAGCAGTGCTTTGGTTACATTGAACATAGCATAGCAGTCGGTTAAAAAATAAACGTTTGTTAAAATAATTAATCGATATAGGTGAGTAATGCTCCTTTATAATGGGGTGCGCTAGGATTTGAAGGGGATAGAAAAGTGGTTAAGAAGTGGAAATTTTAAGGGTTATTTTGTACAATAACTGTGCTACTGTTAATCCTACTGTCGTTAGTAAATTTGCCATGGCTTTGGTAATTGTTATCCTAATCTTTATAGACAAAGGCCTCAAATGGTACGGGGTAAAGATACTACTTGTAAGCCGTTCTCTCTATTTGGCTTAATGCCGTGCGTAATTACAATAAATATAAATACATGATTGTAATTACTATCTTCAATCTCAATTCTTTTTTTAAATAAAATAGTGAGTGTGCGCTAGATGAAAGTGCAGGTTTCAATGTTTAATCCTAGCGATTTAACTGTGTGTTGCAAAAACGTTACTTTGTATATTTCGTGTTACATACTGTAATAAGCTAGGCAATGGATGGGTGTGCTTTAGACTACTAGACTAGCATCTGCATTGATTTGATACAATAATTTATTAAATATTATAAATTAGTTTTAAATTTTATCAATGAATTTATAAAGCAATAAAATGGTTTTTAACAATATACAAACAATAAAGTATGCAAATTGTAAAGTCCTCACTAGATGGCACTACTAGAATAATCATTTTTGTTACTTTTCCAATTTAAATATTTTTTTTCAGTCTATCATTATTATTATTACTCGAATCCACGCTACGGACAACGTTTAACATGTATTTACAAAAATGTGTTTTTTAAAGCCATCGCTAGATGGCGCCACTGGTCTATCCAAAATTTTCATTACTCTATTAGTTTTTTGAAGGAATGCACTTTATTAAATGTGTACATTTTTTAAAATTTCAATTTTTATTGTAATAAAATGCTACACAATGTATGTATACACAAAAATAAGATTATTTTAAAGTTGTCACTAGATGTCTCTACTGGTATCAAAATATTTCATTCTCTTCACTCTTGCCCTCCCTACAAGTTTGTGTACATTTTTTTGTATAGACAAATGAACTTTTATGTATCTTTAACCATGTCATGCTATGTGCGTATATTATACAACTTAATTTATCAGAAATTAATCAAAGAAAAAAAGAATGCCTCCTAAAAATAATCCTTCTCCTCATTAAAAAACAACGAAACAAATTATATACTAATGAAACAATAAAAAAAAAACAAAAATAAAAGGCGCCTAATATATATCTGGATTGATATTATTAATGAAATAACCGTAAAAAAACATCGTTAACGGAAGCGTAAAATGGAGATAAGTCGCGTAAAATGAATTTAAATAGGTCACCCAAGAGAGTGACGTGAGCATAGTAGGTAAACGCAAAGTGTGTAAATACATTATGCATCCTGAACGGTGCGGTGCCCGGTGATATATCCGCACAATATTACCTACTGGGGATTCGATGAACCATTGCCTTATAAATAGAAAAGTGTGCCAACGATATAAAAAGTGAATATACAACTGTAAACAAATATATATACATTGTAAGTGAGAATGGGTGCTGTTTATGTTTACATTGATTGTAAATATAATCAAGTATCCGCATACAGATAATTTTATGAATGCAGCTATGTTATTTGACTCTCTGTCTGTTAGTTGCCGTTTAGCTGAACCTATTGCGATTTAATTTGTCATAGAGATATTGGACTCGGGAACTAATATCTGCTGATTAGAGTCTACACAACTCTATACTACGTATATGAGCGCAGTATTGAGTTCTTCACCATATACGTAAACATCACAATTGTGATCTCAAGTTGCTTGAACTTAATAAGAAGTAATAGACGTTCTTCAACGTAAACTCGTATTATTAAGGGCCTGTGGTTCCAGTTTATACTTAAAACGATTACATTAAAATGATCTGATGCTTTCTGGATCAAACGTATATATAAATAGTTAATAAAGTAGACAAAATGACCCAGTGGTTTCGTATCACCTAAATTTGTAGCTTAGGCAATTTTTAACGACCAATATATGACTGTTCCTTGTGGACTTCCCTAATTTTATTTTCTTTCAAATCACTATTGTATTAAAGCAAACAACTAAAAATGTAGTCATTTTTAATATAACTAACGAGCAAACATACATATAAGAATACATAATAATATATTTGTGTCCTGATAATATATATAATACAAGTTATCTCTTTAACAAATTTGCATCCCAATTGGTTCAGCATAATAGACATTCATTAGTACCAAATAAATAAATATATGTACACTATAATAAATTACCATGAATTAAAATAAGGTATACTTTACCTTTTTATTTAAGATATTTTTCAAATGTTTTGTTTGTAATTTTGTAGTATTATTCATGGGTTTTGGGTTAGTTGCTAAAATTTAACTTAAGATCTTGAGTGACCGACATATCAATGCCCAGCCGAAGCAAACATGCTGAAATTTGGGAATCAACTTTATGGGAGTGCATTGTATTGCAATAGGAGAAAATTGTTTTAAAGTCTGTAGTTTGAAGTTAGAAGGGTCAAGAAGGGTTTTCTCTGAAATGAAGTCGTGGGCGTGTGCTAATTCATCATAAAGTCGGTAAGAGTATGCACAAATTTAAGAAGGCAATATCTAAAGACTAAAGTTTTTAAAAGAGATAAGGTCGCGCCTGTCAAATACCTGTTGGAACTATAGATGTGGCCTGAAATGGGACACTTGGGCTAAGAAATTGCCTCTTGTTTTTAAGATAATCCAGTAGAAAAGAAAACATTTTGAAATAATATTGAATAACAAGTTGCAAAAAGATTTTTCCATTGCGGTGAAAGCATAATTTGCAAAGCACTAAGTTTGAAAATTTATGATTTTATAAAATAAAATGTTAAAAAAAAACTACAAAAAAGTTGCGTAAAACTACACCAAAGCGTAATTGTACTGGGTATTTTAAATACATTACTCAAAAATAGCGTTCGAAAATATGTTCTAGCATATCTGATGACTGGTTGCGTTAATGGTGTGTTACATATAATGTTATAATGAATAAATATTTATATAATTATATAGGATAACGTACAATCTGTCTAGAGTCGAGGGGTGTTCCGCACTCCGGTTTACCATTTCGGCGCCGTTGGGTCTAGAACGACAGACAGAATAACTGCAGGTCTCACTCGCTGTAGGTCTAATATGTATACTACACTAAGCCTCACTTTCATGCTCGTCGAAGTTCCCCTAAATTTTAGTTAAATTACGCACCGCGGGAGATTAAACGCCTGTACCTGACGAACGCGTTAGAGGGGGATTTATATTATATGTCAGACCAATATTTAAACTTTAATTATACGAGTATATATGTTTGTATAATCTGGCTGCGTATTTTGTGTTGATTAGACATTCCGACATTAGCTTTAAGTTCGAATACATATGTATTTATAGCAATGACATAAAATTAGATAGCTTCATGTTCTGCAGACTGAACACAACTAGTAGGCTTTAGATATGTCGGGGACGAGAGGCGGGGAAGCGTAGATTTGTTATTGGTTTTTCATTATACATTTAAAAACACACAAATCTTCATTTGCCCTCTCGTCCCTTACATGTAAAACGGCCAAGAAATTGGTTTTTGCAAGTTGCACCAAGCACAAGACAAAATGACACATTGTCGACCAACACTGGCGGAAATATCGCTCTCTTTCGTTTACGGTAGGACAAAAGAGAGCCGAGTATATATGTATATTTCTCCTCACGATTATCGCGATGTATTTGCCACGTATAACAGGCATAAAGATCAGACACCAAAACAAGAGAGACAACGCTGATAATATTGATAATTAGAGTGATAACGAGTAAAGAAGTTGTTTGTTATTATAGGAGATAACTTCGAGCGAGATCAAAATGAGGCATAAGGACGTTTCGTGGTTTCTTAAAACGTTATTGCAAGAGCCTGGTAATAAAAACTGTAATGAGTTTTCATAAAAGAGAACAAATACAATTAAACTCAGTTAAACTTTCGTGATTATCATTATCATCATTCGTAGTTATACAATATGTATTGAATAATATTTAATGCTGGACGGTTTCAAATTCAAACAGTATCTTTATTTAAATTGTATTAACAAGTAATTTGTTGTAGCCATGCAGTTTTCAGTTTAGACTTTATTATAGAATTTAATGACTAAAAGGTTGCAAGAATAAATGCGTTTATTGTTTCAATTTAGTTATATCAAATTCTGTGCAGATTTCATTCACTTTAAAAATATTTAATCCAATGTACCAATGGAATAAAAATAATACATAATATGTATTCAAACTTATGAAATACTTTTGTGATATGAAATTTTTTTAGCTTATTCTGTGTTAATATTTTTTGTTTCATTACATAATTGTCGAAACAAGCTATGAATATTGAATAACATGACAAGTGAATAAAAATAATGTAATGTACGGGCGTTGAAATAATATTTCTGACTGATCATTTACCCAGAATCCATGTGACTTTTCGACAATTATTTATTATTAAAAATATGTTATATGAAAGAAAATAGCCTGGTTATGCCAGCCGGATATATTTTTTTTGAGACTATCATGTGATGTCAGAGATACATCATTCAGTAGCCGTACATTACGGGCCGTTTTCACCACCTTCTTAACTTTTGGACAGTCTAACTGTAAGTTCTGTTACTCTCTTACTGTAGGTCAAATAACAAAAGCAACACTTTTATATAAACTATCAGACATTATCAGTGGTGAAGTCGCCCTAAGCCCTCATTCGCATGAGAGTTCTTTTAACGTACGCTTTTTTCGAGCAGTGTTGCATTTTCAATTTTGGGCGTTGGAAATAGACCTTCATTTAACTTCATACTATATTTGAATGCTTTTTAAACGTCCGTTAAGAAACTTTCGTGCGAATGAGGGCTAAGTGATTCTTTCAATCAATACGCTTCGCAATCCTGGTAATGAAATGACATAGTAGCCAAAGGTAGAAGTTACGAAGTAGTGGAATGAATACCTACTTGCGCTTAGCGTGTAGCATCTCCATAAGAAGGGTCTGTGTGGGCGCCTGCCCCGCACAATGTCGCTGGTATAGGTGCTCCTCCCCGCGAGCCGCCAGCGCGTGTATCTCTGGCACCACCATCACCAACTTACCGAACTTGTCCTGAAATTATATCACCATAGATTATTTTAACTGGATACTGGTGTTGAATCGTCACATATCATTCTAATCGAACGTATTCTGGGAATAAATTATCGAAGATCATTCCAACCTAACTTATGCTGGAGTTGAATCATCAAAGATCACTCTAACTGAACGTATATTGGAGGTAAATCATTACATATCAGTCCAAACGAACGTATCCTAGAGTTGAAGCAAAGATCGTTCCAAAGTAACTTATCCTGGAGTTGAATCGTTAAAAATCATTCAAACTAAACTTATATTGGAGTTAAATCATGGCAAATTATTCCAACATAAATTACCGTGAAGTTTAATAATCGCTGATCATTCTAACCCAACCTATCTTGAAATTGAATAATCGCTGATCATTAGCCCAACCCATCTTGAAATTAAATAATCGCTAATAATTCTGACTGAACTTATCCTGAAATTAAATAATCGCAAGTCGTTCTAAACGATATTATCCTAATCCTATTCAGCATATTTTTCATTCTAAACAAACTTATCTTGAAATTAAATCAACAATAAATGTAAACAAAGTAATCGTGGAATTAAATCACAAGAGATCATTCTGATCGAACTTTTTCTAAAATTAAATCATCACAGATCTAAATACGTTCAAACTAAACATTTCTCATTAACTGACAGAAGGTAAGAAACACTTGCAGTTTTCGCAAGAGAAAATAGTGATGAAGTTAATTTAAAGTTGGAAAAATACAACTAAGTGTATTTAAAGATCGATTTAAATTACGATAGTTAATTGAAAGCATTACAAAATATTTCTATATCCTTCTTTTCTGATATACAATATACTTTTAATCAGCAAACAAGTGCTGTAGTTTATATTTCAAATATCTACAATCGAGTTTTTTTTTGTTTTAATTGTAGTTTATTTTGTTATAACCAGTTATTATGATGTTGAATGCACGAACACCTTAAAACCTTTTAATAGATATCTGGTATTATATTTAACACAACGTGGCTGATACAAATCTAACACGTTTCCTACCTATCGATGTCAATCAGTCAGGTCTGGTCTATTGTGTATGAATCGTAACAAAGTCTGGTCTGTGCACTCAACTAATTTACGTAACAATAAGGACACGTTTTATGTTATGTAACGAAAAGTTACGCCAGACATGTCTATTAATAATCATTACCTGTATCGTGGGATAGCAGGTAAGCGTGTAGTCAAGGAGCGCAGCTTGTACCGTCTGGTACCCGTCGCGGACGCACTTGCCGTTAACGATGCCTCTCACCTCTGAAACCCCAAGACAACTCTTCAAACAAAAAACAAACAATTTTTAAACAGTTTCATAATAAGCACAATGGACGCGGACAAAATGATTACAATGTTACATGAACTGTGATAAACAAAGAAAATAAAAAGCACACAATTACAATTTACATCATTCGCATTTCGAGCATAACTGATATGAAATCGAATAAGGGGAAAAAAATACTAACCAGGGTTTAGTAAAAGCAAAAACTTGACGCAGATGTAGTCTGACACGTCGAATTTCAGTTCGGCGAGTTTGTTCTGGAGCTCGTTGAAGTGGTCGGCGAGAGCGGGGACGCCGAGCAGGCCGAGGCAGAGCAAGTCGAACTTCTGTCCGTTGGGCAGAGTGGTCTCGTCGGGCAAGCCGTTGTGCATCCGCTGGTGCAGGTGGTCCAACACCAGCATGTCCGACCACGAGTTCTGCAACAACTTCATCTGATCGTCGACCTGCAACAAAAGACAACCGCATTGCTACACGTGCAAACCTGCGGACAAAAACGCTTCTCGCAATATGTATGACAACATCTTGCAGAGATTCAACGACCAATACGGAGCCGCCGAGTAACGAAGTGAATTGTGAACTTAAATAACAATTCGCCAGCGAGGTTAGTACACACAGAGAACATTATTCAAATGACAATCCACCCCGTAGCTCAGTTGACGGCTCCGATTGGATATCGCATGCATACGGAGCTCGTTCTTGATGGTCGTAGAGTTTCGTGTGGAGCGTTTAGACCCGCTGCAGCTATCAGTTAATTGCCGCTGGTAGTTTGATCGTCTTCGCCCGCTGAGAGTGTATTCGGTATCGGTCCCTACTAGCGCTCGTGCCAATTACATTAGCAATTTGTGTATGTTATCTCGAACCGCACCGCTATCTGACAAGTCGCGAGCGACTCACGGCGTCATTCCGTGACCTACATTTTAGAGTTGCATTAGAATACACTGGGCGGTGCGCGAGCGCGTTAAATTTGCCGTTTACGAAATGTTACAACTGAATTTTAGAGCTCGGAGCTATTGCCACATCGCACGCCGCTTGCTCAACGATGAATCGAGATTGGACTGTCAAAACCATACTGCCTAATCTATCGAAATCATAGCGATTGATTAGATTATAATTCGATGTGTTTTATGTAATGTTATATTCTGTTTCGTTCTATTTTGATACTCTAGCATTTCAAAGACCACTATTTTACAACCAACGAGAATTGAAAGAAGAAATCCAACTAATAACCCTTTGATGGCTATTCAGGGTAACTTTACTACTCAATGGTACTGTAATTTAATGGAAAATGATATTACAATTATATGGTGGGAAAGAGACTGTATTAACAAAGGCAAGGAAAAGTAGGTATCGTTAATACATTTGAAAGTTACTATAGTTAACAGAGTAGAGTCGAAGGGACGCGCCCGGCCCTAACTCTACAACAACTTCTAAGATAGCTTAAAAGTTGAAGTTTTCAATATTTCCATAACTTCTTTTAAATGACTTTCGACATAATGAACAGCTGAGATATAAAATAAATCATGAAATCACCAGTATTCTATCAATAATACGTAATACAACCATTTGTCCCTACAGCTACTAAAGAATCAAATTGAAATTCGTTATAACTCGAACCTTGTTTATAATAAAAGAGCATCCAAAAATGTGTGTGGAATACGACGATAAGTGAGGACGAAGTTTGCGGATATAGTGACGAAACCCGCCAGGCCGGTCGGCAGTTCCCTCCGTCGAAACTCGCAACGCAACGAGCTCTCCGACTCTATGCTCGTAGTTGTAAGTAGGTCAAAGTCGCGCGCTATCGCTGGGTATCGCGTGTGTACTGCGACTGCCCTATCTTCAAATCAGTAGATAAACACTTTACACAATAGCGGCGTAGTGCTGTTTGCTTACGCGTAATTTGAAAGTTGTTGGCTTTATGAAATTGATGATGTCATTGTCAACAACATGTACAGAGTCGTGTGGGTATGCCATTTTTTAGAAGAGAGATCCTGAGAGTTTACTTGAGTTTTAATCACATTTACGTCAGTTTGTTAGTCCTTCTTCAATAAAATCAGACTAATATCATAAAGGCGAAAGTTTCTGTGTGTGTATGTTTCTCCTTTACGCTGTGGCTACTGAAGCGATTTAGCGGAAATTTGGAATGTAAATAGATTTTACTCTGGATTAACACATAGGCTACTTTCATCCCGAAAAAATCCATGGTTCCCGCGAGATTTGTAAAAAACTGTATTCCACGCGGACGAAGTCACCGGCGTCCACTAGTGTATAATAATTTTAAATTTACTCGATACCTATTAGTTAAATACAATATTGTATGTCAATAACTAATTGATATGTTATAAAAACACTTGAAAGGCTACAAGCGAAAAAGGATTATTTTTTCCCGTTTTGTTTACATTTGTTCGTGAGGTACTTATTTGAAAGCCGATTACAATTTATAAAGGACCCTTTTCATTCCAAGATCTATTTATGTCGACAAAAGGCTTTATATAAAGGAAATGTGAGAAACATTAAATCTTACAACAAGAACGACTTATTAATCGTTCTTGGACATGTAGACTAACCAAATTAAAACATTACTAAATAAACAACTTTAAAACATTACTAAACAAAAACTACTGCCAATGGGAATGAGTACGGAAGTTATGGTTGATAACTTTAAACTAGGTTCAATTGTCTATGGAATATTCCTAAACCGAAAGGTTATAATCTACTAGTTTTAAATGAACCCTTGGTGTGTAATAAAATCATTGTATCTTCAATACGTTTGACTATTTTAAGAAGTATACCACCAACCATGGCTTTTTCCGGGATAAAAAAGTAGCCTATGTGTTAATCCATGCTATAATATATCTCAATACCAAATTTCAGCTAATTCTGTTAAGTAGTCGAGACGTGACAGAGTAACAAACATTCATATCATTAAAATCATCAGATTTCGCAAATCTCGGGAAACCATGGATTTTTTCGGGATAAAATGTAGTCTATGTTTTGATCCAGAGTAAAATTTATTTCCATTCCAAATTTTAGCCAAATCGCTTCAGTAGTAGCGGTGTTAAAGAGTAACAAATATCCAAACATCCATACAAACTTTCGCGTTTATAATATTAGTATATATACAAAAGAAATTATTATATACTAGCGGACCCGATCAAGCTTCGTTTTGACATAAGTGCACTTATTCTCTATCCCTACTCTACTCTTCTATACCTCTACCCCTACCCTACCCCTACCGCTTGACGTTTGTATGGGAAATAGAAAAGGGCAGTTTGTAGGGTCTTCCCGAAAATTATTTGATTTTTTCTCACCTTTTAAACCTTCCCTATACCTCCACGAACATTTCAAGACCAAGATAAGATAAATCCGTTAAGCCGTTCTCGAGTTCTAGCGAGACTAACGAACAGCAATTCATTTTTATATATATAGATACAAAAGAAATGGTCGTTGTATTATAATAGATGGTAATCGCGAGACTAGGTAACCAGGCTACTGTTATAAATGTAATCGTTATGTAAGAGAAAGCAACGCACTATTACTAGCGTCTCCGTTACCGGTGGTTACGCGGTAAAATGTGCTTTCTCAATTCTCGCGGCAACTCGGCCACGGGCAATGTGTCAAGTGCACCGACGAAAGTGCAGTGTTGCCGCTTCGCTCGCCCCGTTACATCACATCCGTCTGGAGAAAGCGTGGCTCGTCGACATTGTTCCGGGACTCTCGACTCTCGAGCTTTAGCGCTGACGAGGGACGACTTGTGTACAACTACAAACGCACTGTGATATGTACGTGTGATGTCTGAAATACGTATTCCTGTACACTCAGACCAATTATTGTATAGGACCTGCCTCGCTAGACGTTACTTTTCTGTCAAAGTATATGATCAACGATCTAATGCGATTATAAAAACTGTCTCTATAGTATCAATGTTAAATAGTTGTAATCGTGTTCGTCGGTTAAAGAGCTCCGTAAAAATATCTTTTTGTGTAATTGAATTCTGTAAAAAACGTGCAAAAACTTCTAGTTTATTATAAGATATATACCAAATCTAAGCTCGTTTTCTTCAGAAAATGACAGACAATTTTGTTCGTGACTGTGAGTGCGATACAGGTCCTTCTATAATTGGTCTGAGCCTGTACATCAATAGGCCTATATATTTATACAGAGTTCGTGGGTTATCAACAATGTTTTTGGATTCGAGTAAAAACGCACTATGGTCTGTACGTATATTACAATACGCGCCTAAACATAGTTTCGTAGACTTTTTGGGTCATCGACAAACGTCCTCGGACTCTCGACTGAAAGCTTTAGCAACTGCTACTATACGAACGAACGCACTATTGTCTAAACACGACAATAGTGCGTTTGTAACATGTAATGTAATGTCTGAAATTCATTCTCCTGTACATTACAATGCGCGCCTAAAATTTCCTAGATAGTTTCCGTAAGTAATTTGTGTAAATAAGTATGCAAGGGAGATAGATTCATGTACGACTGCCGTTTGTCCTAATTCTGAGAATGGGTCGTAAACAAGCGGCGTCATTTAGAACAAATGAAAATTGCTAGTTGTGGATCGGAGGCTGTGTGCTGGAGTGAGACGAAGCGAGGTGCACGGAGCGGCAACGTCGCCACTCCACGTGACCGGCTGTTCTTGCGTAAGCGTACAACAACCACGACAGAGACTGTTGACTGTTTGCCTGCACCGGCGGTTGCCGAGCCGCGCTCCTAACTAGGGAGCTTGCTCCTATGGGTGAAGGAACCGCGAACTTACGACCTACTTTGTGGAACTGCTGACTGATCCAACTCTACTTAATTGGTATGACACTTAAACTGGTACATGAACCATCTTGATATTTCATTAAAGTGCTTGTAAACTGAGAAGTTACTTGGAATTAACGAAACTGAAATGATTTGATTTTAATTTACATCATAACTCGTTAGAAGGTGACAGATTAAACGCCTATATTTTTAAGAGAGCACAGGTGATGTAAACATAGTAAAGCGAATGCATCCGGACGCACACCTATCGCATGCTGTGTGAGTTTTCAAGAATCAGATCAGATGATTCAAACATGACGTTATAATTATGTTTGCAGTGGTGTTGTCGATACTAGCGTATTGTGTAATCGTGTAATGTACAAGCACGTTGCGCGTTGTGTAGTAGCGTAATGAAAGAACGATGGCAACGGCAGGCGGCACGCTAGCCGTGGGAACTTGACCCAGTTGGTAAGGGGAGGCGAAGCGAGGTATCGATTGCGACCGGCAACACCGCAACGCTGCATGCGTCACACGCGCCTCTTCCTGCCGGCTGCCACACGAAACTCTACGGCTGTAAGATCACAGACAAGTCGCACTGCTCAAACAAACATATTCTCAAAGCAAGAGTAATCATCGCCAAGCGTCGCAATGCAACATTCGCGAGCAGTTTGGTGTCCACCGGGGAGAGGTTTCAAGGATTCGGGACGGGATCCTTATACTTATCTGGAAATTCACCTTTAGATACTTAAAGAACACGGTGTTTCGCGCCCAATCCACTTGAGAGAACAAATTTTGGTCCAGCACTTTGCACATTAATTCGAAGAGATCGACTTCACACTGATTGTAAGTTTGGCTCTGCAAGAGTCCGAAAAGGGAGTTCTGCCACTCCCGGTCGTCTATCGTCTGCACGAACTCTCGGATCATGGGCGAGACGCGCAGGGTCTCCGTGCTGGTGGCCTCGACGGTGCTGGACGGCGTGGCGGCGGCGGTGGCGGGCGCCTCGAACGCGAACCCGTCGGGCGACGCCGAGTGCGGCGAGTGCGCGTCCCACTTGTCGTGCGCGGTCTGCTGCGGCGGCGCCTGCGACTGCGCCGCCAGCAACGCGGGGCCCGGCGATGACTCCGGCGACGACGTCAGCGACGACACCTGCGGGATCTGGATCTCCTGCTTCACGGGCACGGCGGCGTACGGCGAGCCGAAGCCCAGCACCAGCGAAGCATCGCCCAGCGAGCCACGCAGCGTCTGCACGGCGATCTGCCGCTGGCGCATCATCTGCAGCTTGCGAGCGCGGTCGCGCTTGTACATGGGCCCGAACTTGTTGCGTCCGCCGCGCATGCGGTCGGCTCGCACGGCTGCAACAAAACACTTCATATATTACACCGCTTCATGCACTTCGCAGCCATATCCAACACGTGGTTCTACAAATATGGAGAAACTATGACAATCTTAAAATTAGAGTTTGCAATGTCGATATATTTTACCACAATTCTTATTGAATGCATTATAACAAGCAAATCAAAAAACTGTACGTTTTGTAAGAAACTCCTAGCCTTGTCACCACAGAATGTTAAACTCCTTTCAAGCTTTATATAGTTTGTGAGGTTTCGTTGCTTATACATCGATGGATTTCGGAAGTATTCAGTAAAGTTTTGGTCTTACTGGTGCATATAATAGACCTGTTAGAATAACGGGGCTACATTACTAAAGGTTTCTGTGTTAAAAACAGAATATCTCTAAGCGATGTGTAGGCTTGCCTTTGCACTCATTCTTTATAGTACGCTGATAAATGGGAATTTAATAACATGGGCTTGAAATTTAGGACACTAGGCTTAACGCGCACAAGAGTCGACAGCGTTTTATGATTTTGGCTGAAATCCAAATTTCGAGTAACGATCCCCGAGATAACCATAAATTACGATCGTGCCTATTCTTCGCGGGAAAATATGATATGGACTGTAAAGTAACTTACTAAACGGTATGTTAAACACCTATTTATTTGTGTACAACATGCTGTTAACCTTTCAGGTAATTTGATATGTTTTTATGTCTACCCAATAGTTTTTATATCATTTTCGTTACGTTTTATAAACAGGTTGGATGAACTATATTCCGATGTCATAAGTGTTTTAATAGTGCTTGACAAGGACATAGATTTACCGTGCCATAGGTTATGGTTCTAGATCATCTAGTCTACTCGTGTATCGCGGCGCTCACATTTTTGCCTCTACGCGAAATCCATTGTCATATGAATAAAACGTTTAATAATAATTAATAATCATTTATCTATGTGTAAGTATGTTGTGTATCATTTGAATTTTTAAATGTAGTAGGTATGTGTAATATTCATTTTAATTAATTCAATGCATTCCTTATGCATGTTATACATAAAAAACAGCATTATTAACTTTTTCTCTATATTCACTTAACTGTGTCAAATTCTACGTTCATCAGTTTGCGCATTTTTTTTTAAATGTAGGTACTGAAATATTTCGCTGAACGAATTAATCTTAGGTTTGTATCATCATTCGTCAACATCAACAGATTGACGTTACTGCTGGACATAGGCCTCTGGCATGGACTTCCAAACAAAACGGTCTCGAGCCGCCAGCATCCAGCGGCTCCCTGCAACTCGCTGCAATGCTCAGTCCACCTACTGGGGGGTCGACCATATATAGATTTGTATATACGTCAAAATCATGTCTGGGTTAGTGTAATAACTAAGAACATTGTAAACTGTAAATAACCGTCTGAACCCGGAGCGGAAGGGGGATTTCAGTAAATTGTCGACTCGCCCAACACACGAGTTAAAAATAACAACCAGTTTTTATGTGGCAACGCGGCTCAGTGCGATAAGGACACACTCATAGGGCGTAGTGGAGGATCCAAGAGAGACGCCAAGCGTGGCGGATTAAAGAGCTGTTGTGTGCAATTCCAACAGCTTCGTAATGCAGACTATTTCATGAATGGATATATGTTCTTGTGAACTTATACAGGGCTTTTGAAACTTACTCGGCAGCGGGAAATTTATCGAAAGTCGTCAAAATTAAAGGCTTAATGTCTGGACACCCGGATTTTTCATCTTGTTTTGTAGTCGTATTTATTTACGCATTCTTGTAGAGTTTTGGGGTAACTGTGATTTTTTCAAATGTTACATTTAATAAGTTATTTTATTTTCAAGATTCTAAGAGACATACAATTGTAAGTTGGCCGACTAAATCATTTAGAGCCTCAATAGCTCAACCGTAAGAGCGGTCGCATTCATCACCGCGGGGTGGTGGTTCGATCCCCGCCTATTGTCGTACGCACTCCTAATACAGTATTTCCCGACTAGTTGGAGGGGAATGGGAATATTGGTCACATTTAAAAGCATATGGCAAATATTATTTAAAAAAAAAATCGCAGAGTAACAATAATTGTATAACAGATACGTACAGTATACCTATTAGACCCCACAAGATGTGCGAAACTTCATATCATATCATAATAAAACATAATATCATAATCCCGACTCCCTTTCGGTTACGCACAATTAAAAAAAAAAGTTGTCCAAGTAAATGGTAAATCTGCGCAATTTAATCGGCCTACTTACAATTGTATGTCAGGGGACGCTCAACTCTTTTCAAACATTCACAATCTACTGAAAGTGAAACCTTAAGACTGTGGATCAGCGGAAGTTGAACCAAACTTTTTGAAAAGCACCCTTTTCGAAAAGTTTGGTTCATTCAACTTCGGTAATTCGTAATTCAGAATGTCGTAAAATAAATAAATAACAAAATGACGTCATCAGACGTTTGTAAAATCTTTTGATATAGAAAGTTTGTCTTTTTATTTAACATATAACAAAACAAATGAATAACTAAAAGAACAACTTTTTTCACATGGTAAAAAAATATACATAAGTAGGTATGTGAAAAATACTGAAAGTAGCAAATTCTTGCTTTGTTATTAATAACTCTTACGCAGAATCTCTACGATATCTATGTAGCTCTTGCTTAGACGAGCGGAAATGGGAATTCTATTGTTATTATTAAAAAAATAACATCTTTGAAGGACTAACATTGTATAAAAATAATAAATATGGAATCAAAATGAGCAATTTCGACTTGCTCGGGGGACTTTTTCGAGCGCGTCAGATAAACATGAGGGAAGGGACCTTTCATGCTGTTGAGAATCTCCACTAAGTATAAGCCCTCAATATTGGTGTATATACGTCATTCGCCTCGGTTACTCGTCAACTCATTATCCACTCCCTTTACATTCCGTGTCCCAATGAATATCACGTGTCTCAAACGGTGAAGGAAAAACATCGTGAGGAAACCTGCATACCTGAGAATTATCTAAAATGTCTGCCTGTGTGAAGTCTGCCAAGCCGCATTGGGCCAGCATGGAGGACTATTAGAGCGGAGACTCGAGCTCAGCAGTGAGCCGAATATGGGATGATAACGAACGACTCCCAAAATAAATGGAAGGGTACTATTTCTTCAAGGAACAAACTTAGCTAATTTTAGGTAAGTACCTATAACCAGCTGTGCAGGAGGCAGCAGACACGCAAGCTGTAGAAATTACTACAATGTACTGCCATACGGACGCACACTTGGGGTATTTAAATTTAGCGTATGCAATTCTACAGGGAAGGGTATCCAAACAACAATGTCGCCTGGCAAATATATACGCGTTTAAAGTAGATTGAGAAAGATTTTATAAAATGACGAAGATCTAGCAATCGTAGACGTTGTAAAAGCACCCTCAGGGGATCATTCACCCGCTGAGTGTCAAATTCTCAAACAAATAGAGATTAAATCCGACACTCTGCGGCAGAATGATCCCCTCGGGGTGCCCCTACAACGTATATGAACTCCACTGTTAGTCCATTGTCAACGTCAACTTCAGCCGAAGGACGTCCACAGCTGGACATGGGCTTCTTGCAGACTTCCAAACACCACGGTTTCAAGCCGCCAGCATACAGTGACTCTCTGCAACCCGCTTGTTATCTTTAAACCACGTAGTGGGGGTGTCCACCGACAATGACATTTCCGGTGCGGTCGCCATTCTACCAACTTAGGACCCCAACGTTCATCGGCCCTTCAAAATATATGCCCTGTCAATTGCCTTCAGCTTCGCGACTCGCTGAGCTATGCCTTTGACGTTGGTTCTTCTGCGAATCTCCTCATTTATGATTCGATCACGCAGTCCATACGCGTTAGTCCATAGTATATGTCTAAAAAACCGAAATCAACCATTCAATAGAAGGATGAGTAGGTAAAGGAAAGAGGAACCAAGTAGACCGTAAGACATCGAAGACGTGGCGGTGCAGCCCCTGCTTTCTTTAAAGTTACAACGCTGTGACATTGTTCGTTTCCATGGCAACATCGTTACTAGTGGCATATATAATGTCGGTGTTATGTCCGAAAAGGTTGACGACGAATGTAAAATAGCGGAATCTCTACAATGTCCTGTAGTTGTAATACGGCATAAATCACAGTTCGTTGGACTGTATTATTATCGGGCTGAATCCATTACAAGAACATGCTACTCAGTTGAATGGTTTGTAAAAACCTCATACATAATAAAATAAGCAGTGGTGCTGAGAAGGTTACGCTGCTAGTACTACGGACTCTAATATTTATGACAGCTATCGTCAGTACACCAATATTTTATCACAAATCGTTTTCGATTGTCGGTTCATGTAACAGGTAGATGTTAGGCTACATTCACACATATTCCTGACGTTCTTTTTTCAGTATAAGTACGTCTAAACGTTTAACACGTTCGCTGCGGCACTGATATTTCTGTACTTTCCTCTCTTACTAAAACTTTATGTGGTGCGGTATGAGGTCCATTAACCTCGTAACTCTTGAAGACGCTAGGCGTACGAGGTCCATTGACCTCGTAACTCTTGAAGACGCTAGGCGTACGAGGTCAATTGACCTCGTACCGCAGCGAACGTGTTAAGTATAGTATACGTGTATTGCAGTATTACTGCTGTGTGAACGGTTGTATGAACAACGTTTATACGTAAACATATACTGTAATTAACGTGCAAGATAATGCCATGTGTATCCAGCCTTACGGTTAAGGTTATGTTTACTAAAACCAGGGCCCAGATCAATTAGTCGTCGAGGTTTGTTTATATAATAAGTAGCAATTGCAATATTAAAAAGTCAATGTGTTGTTAAAGAAACCTAAACAAAGTTTCAAGTTACTAACAGCTTTATTAAATTGTTATCAAACAACTGGAGTGGTTTCAATTGAAAAAATACAGATCCCAAAGCGAAATACAATAAAACTATTCGAAAATATGTTAAATTATATTTCGAGGCTTCTATTTACTGCTGATTTGAATATCTAAAAGTCGGATAGATTATATGGAAAGTATTTGCATATTTGAATCACCTGTTTATATACCTCTACGTGTAGTAAACTAAAATATTCTGTAAGTAATTACTATTGTCGAATTTAGAAAAAAAAATAATTAATTATGTATTGAAAAAATACATTTTATCAGTGGATATCGCTATTCCCGAAGAATCACTTTCACAAAGTACACTTATATGCATTCATACTTAATTTTTTTTACAAATAATTTATTCGACTGCGGATCGTGAGGTCCAGAGTTTGAATCCAAACCGTCCGACGTTAAGAGTACAAGAGTACTTTTTATCCTAAGGAACTTGCAGATAGAGATACTGGAATACCTTTTATGGAACCTGTTACATCCAAGTCTAACTGTCCGTGTCGGTATACCTACTGTGCACCGAAACAGACGTACTTTTTGACTTTTCCATCGATATGAAAATAACGATACGATAGTTAAAAAAATATAGAGCGTACAAAGTACAAAGACAAACAAAAAAGTATTAAATCAATATTTTCGGAGAACTTATTGTGAAAAAAACTGAATTCAACCCAAACCAACCTAACTGAACAAATTTTACAATATGGTGGAAAATGCACATAGGAAATGGTCGAGAATTTGAAGTTGAACTTTTCTACCACGTCATAACCAAAATTCCATTTTCTCGGTTCATTTGCATTTGTAAGCCTTTTTTTCCGACTTAATGACTGTAGTAAGTGGGAGTATAAATATAGGGTGTATGAATACAAATGCACTAAACAACACCTGCATAGATGGCCACATTTAAGATTATACTTGTCGTGGCTGAAATTTGATCGTAAGCTGTGAGCTGTATTGGGTCAGTCGATCAATAATAGTTACCATTTACAGATTCGTAAAATGTATCATATTATATTACAAAGTTCTCAGAGTCCAGAGTTAGTGTTACACATGGTTCTGTGTGTCCCAAGGTCAAGCACCATGTATATAGATACCCGACCTTGAATAGGCTCGACATTTGTCAATAAATAATTACGTACCACCAGACCTGACAGAAGTTGTTATACTATTCAATGTTTCGCTTAAAATATATATATTGTATTATTTATGACCGAATTATTTTATTTAAGTATTTATTATTTTACAAAATACATATTTAAATTAAGCCTAACCATGATGTAACACAATCTATAGTTGGTTTTACTGTGCACTGGCTATTTTACTTAAATTAATGAATGAGAAGATTATTGGTACCTTATATTATAAGTACCTTAGATGTCGATTTGTTATAAGATACCTCCCGCGGTTAAGGCTGTTTCATAGAGTAGAGAAAAAAACCTTAGAAACATTTATTTGTATAATTCAATTCAGACATTTTTTAAAGTAAGTTATTTTAAAATTGTGTGCATTCTTACGACCCACCTAGAAGCTTGTTATATTAATTATGATAATATAATCAAGAAATCTTATGGCCTATTGTTTAATTGCCATAATTATTGTTAATCTAATCTTATTGTCTTGAAATATCCAATGTTTTCCAAACCGTTTTGGTTGGCAAGCAAATAATATCTACGTTACTCGTTTTTCTTTTACTATTAAAGCTCTGAAAAACTCAAGAGAACATTTCTATTTTCACTTTGTCAATGCAGGAGGACATTTGTCGTTATCAATCCATATTTGGCTCACTGCTGAGCTCGAGTCTTCTCTCAGAATTAGAAGGGTCAGACCTCATTCCATCACGCTGGCCCGATGCGGATTGGCAGACTTCACATACGCAGAGAATTGAGAAAATCATCTGGTATGCAGGTTTCCTTACGATGTTTTCTTTCACCGTTTAAGACACATGATATTTAATTTCTTGAAATGCACATATCTGAAAAATTGGAGGTCATATCCACTGGGCCATCACGGTTCATATGTATACAAACATTGACATTTATAATTGTGTAAATTATATTGTACAAAATTGATGAATTCTTTAAAGACATAGATGCTTGAAGGTCATCGAATTGGCGTCGGCCTTCACACAGGAAGTAAAAGAAATTCTAAATGAATACAATCGTTAAAAAACTACGAGGAAGTTTGGGAAATTAAAAAATAATTACATTAAAGTATAGCTTAGTGTTATATTCGTCATTGCTTTAGGTTTTTCCTGCCTTTAATTTCATACATGTGAATTACACGAATCGCTGGTCGGAAAGAGGTATTTGATGTTATACGTACCTAAGTTTTATAATCATCAACTATTTATCATGACACCTAATTTGACATACAGACGGTAAAAGAGTTGTCCGATAGGGGTTTCTCGATACAAAAATGCTGAACCGATTTTCGTAAAAATTAAGTGAGACCAATCTGGAATAAAACTCTTTCAAACAAAAAATTAGAATTTTTAAAATTGGTTAAGAAATGACGAAGTTATGAGGTAACAAACATAAAGAAAACATATACGCATCGAATTGAGAATCTCCTCCTTTTTTAACGTCGGTTAAAAACAGAAAGAAGTAGGTACTTGCCGCTAATAAGACTCTTTTATTAAAGCCTCCTTTATTTAATACGCTAACGTAAGTTACATATATTTATAACGAAGCTATACGTGTGCAGAGGCAGTAGGCCAAGCCACTGTCGACAGCATTTTGATTACTGTAACATGCCTACTATGGCACTCCAATCCAATTGAGTTCTGTTTAATGTTGATCAAATAGAAATACCTACTTCATCGTAAGGGGCTATTAAAACTGGAATTAAGAACGCTTCCAATGAATTTAATCATCTAATGTTATTATAATGAGCACGCGATAGTAGCCGATAATGCAGTAAACGAGGTCAGGCGTTTATTACACGTCTAAAGTAGATCAAGGTCAAGGTCATTTTTACAAATCAAAAACATATGACACAGCGACAAACACCCGGAGATCATAAATAGACGTAAGAGTTCACCTTTTGTTCAGCGGCTGCGTACCTATTTGTATTTATCTGCCATCGCCCGCTTGTCACAGATGGGTCAAGGGCGCACAAGCGGCACGCACATATTGTATCTATTTTGCATTTTCATTTCTAAAGGATTACTTACAAATTAAAAAAAAAAAAACAGTTCCAAAACTTTTTAAAACAATGACCTTGGTGCACGTATCAGGGCCGTCAAATGAAGTAATCGTGTCAACGAGATAAAAAATAATGTTCCGAAAGGACGGGAAGAGGTGGGGATCGCTCCTTGTACCGACTACGACGAGTCGGTGAAACTTGGTCAAGGCTGAGGCGCCCCCCGCACCCCGCGCCGCGCCGCCGCCCGAGCCGCTCCGACGGCGACCGAGCGCGCCCGATCGCGCCTAGATAGCGGCAACGCGGTCGTTACACAACACTGACGAGATAAATCATCACCCGCGATGATCTACGAAACTGTGTCAAGAACCATCCATATACATTTAGAACCAATGTTTTTGATCAGAATCGAACTAGATTCTTATTTGACCCACTTTGAAACATTTAATCGCATAATCTCTATGTTAAAAGTGAACGAGTCACACATTGAAAATAGTAATAACTAATTTATATTTAGCCACTGGAGTACATAAGGCATTGGATTGCGCCGAAATCTTATGAAGATGTCGGCGCCTGTAGAACTGTCGTAATAATAAGACAGGTAATACCTAAAAAATAGAAAGGCCCGGTGTGCGAGGCCGCTGTGTCGAAACATCCGATTCGGGTCAAGGCAGCGCGCCGAAATAGTGTGCTGGCGCGCGCGTTTTTATTGTGATCTAACATCTGTCGCGGGCCACGCAATGCTAGCGCCCGAAGAGCGCTATACACTCTGCAACTATTGTATTTTTAACTCTTACACTGTATTACCAACTATCCGACGCTCCGCGGTTTTCAGCCGCGTAGTTCCCGTTCCCGTGAGAATGCGGGGACAAAAATATAGCCCCTGCACTCACAAATAACGTTGTTTTCTAGTGGTAAAAGAATTTTCAAAATCGGTTTAGTAGATCAAGACATTACCACCTTCAATGCGTAAAGATAGGCACTATAAACAATTTAAGAGTGACCATCGAACTGCTACTGTTAAGTATTAGCTCTACATTTAGTTATTAACAGTTAAGGTCACCAAACGATGTGTAATAAAAAGTTAAAATGAATTTGAATCTTATATACATATAAATGAAAAGCTGCAAAGCAGATTCCAATAGGAAAAAAAACAAACAGACATTTTATATGATAATACAGCTATTCGGTTATAATTATATCGTTCGTCAGGATTGTTCCTTATTTTGTAGTATGATAAAAAATATGATACTACATAATATTTCGTAAAAACAATGCAGTAAAGAGCAACGAAACGGCTTGTAACGAATTATGGATATGAATAACTTATTCTAAATCAATGCACGTTCCGTATATAAAAAAAGTAAGCGTCACAAGTAATATTACGTAAGGCGACGTGTACTGTGTACGGAGCGTAGCGGACTACATTCGTTCGTTCATATTTCGTTCTCGGAGCGTATAACCGAACTGCCGGTCCCACAGTGCTGAATTCGCCTCGCGTTGTTGGCCAACGTAATGGTGTTAGGGTTGCCAGACACCAGGGTGTCATATCTGAGACAATTCTACGGTATGTCATAATAGGGATGAGATTTTTTTTTAATAGGTTAGTTGACTCAACAAATTAAAACAATACTTTTATTAAAATTTAATATAAACAATATTAATTTAAGTCCGGAATCGGTAGATTTTTTTTTACAACTGATTACTATCAAGTAAATTTTTCGAGAGTAGCTTTATTTCGATGAGACAGTTAGCAACCATAATCAAGAATTTTTGTAAATAAAAAGTTGATCGTCTATGTATATGAAGAGTATGCTAATAGTAAAGCAATTTTGCAGAAGTAATAAGGTATCTGCGATCATTACTTTCAGAGTTACAGGTGTTTAAAGCTAAGAACGTTAGGTATGGAGTGTTCTTAGAGATATCACGAAAGAATGACGTCGTCGCTTCGTGAGGTCGTTAGATTTGTATGGACGTTCAAACAAAATTAAAGCCCGGCCGCTTATAGTTTGCGTTTCTGACAGGTCGTGAGCGCATGGGACAAATATATTTTGTCTCATCTCATGTCTGATGAGACAAAATAACGAAGCGATGTCAAAGGCAAATTAGCGGACGGGCTATAAGCGGGATACGGTAAAAGAGATGATGATGTCGTGAAATATAATTTTCAAGCACCTTTCAGTGTCACATTGTTTAAAATCCCAAGTTAAAAATAATAATTTACATATATTAGTTAGCATATGAAAATGAATAGGTATTTAATTAAGCATCGACATTGTTTAAGTTGTTTTGTTTAAAGGGAAAAATATACAGTTACTTTTATTTCAGACATTTATCAAACTATCTCAACAAATATAATGTTCGTCAAGCCTTCAGGTTCGTTTCTTTTAGTGGCCGCGTTAACACTTATGACTGAAAACAACTAGTAGGTATAGTTTATTAACAATACTGTGTAATTAACTGTGCTACGTGAAGACGACGTTACATAGGACGTTCCTGAAGATTCCTGGATTTTCCGATCACATGGAAAGCCTAACTGGTGTGCAAAACGGAGGGGAACAGATACGGGTAACAGTCACCGTCACTGTTGCCTCCCTACACGTGGAACTTCAATACACGAACAGTTCAATCAGCTAACCTCAAGGAAATAAACGATGATTCTACTAGACATCATTGGTGCCGCGACGTCATACTCGATCAATGTCGTAATTTGATAGCTAGTTAGGTCGTTGATTAAAACTGCATAGACCACATATGTTCCATGTAGCAGGTACTATGTTACACCCGACACCACGCGGTTTCACCCGCGTAGTTCACGTGAGAATACAGTGATAAAATATAGCCAATGACTCACAAATAACGTGGCTTTCTAGTGGAAAAAGAGTTTAAAAAATCGGTTCATAATATCCAGAGATTACCACATTCAATGCCACAAACTTTATCTCTATATAATATTAATATAGAAAATATTTTCTAATGTTACAGAAATAAGCTTGCGCACACGCAATGAGGTGTGACTGCTCGTATTAAAATTTAAGACGTCATAAACATACGTCATTTGGTTGTCGATTTCGTATACGTTTTTTTGTAAATTTGCTACGCGATTACGATTATACTAAACCATTGCGCACTTATAACCCTATAATATTCTTCTACTAGTTTATAAATAAAAATTAACTTCTAAATGTGTTGCTAAGCATGGCTCGACCGTTTGTTTTCATTTTTTTAAGGCAGAAGCTCAGAAAAGCAGAAGTAAGGTCATATTTTATTGACACAATATAAGGTACTTACGAACTAGGATATCGCTATCGAATTTTAGAGTTCAGTAAAAATTCAATAGACTACTGGCGTCAAATTTGTAAATACACCAGTAGTACATATATATGGTATATACATGAAGTGTTATAGACTTCTGTTTTAAATATTTTTGATGTGGTAAAGGCATACGCAGACACAGAATTTACCTGGCGTGCAAACTGTTTGAATATTCGGCACGAATAGCCGTGGACATGTAATGTGATACGTGTTCAGGTCACATTTGGGTAGTCCATTGCGACAGGTCGAGCGAGGCGTCTTATGAAACGTCGCTTGCGCAGCGCACCCCACCGGCGCGATGGTGTTGAAACGAGCGACGCGGCGCGATTTGCGCACTCCCGGCGTTCCACATTTGTCCACCCTCACACAATGCGGAGTTTTACATCGGAGCCGATTCAATGCTGCCGTAGGTACCATGACAAAGTCAGTCAGTCAACATAACATTTATTTCAAGTTTTTAAGAACCCTCAGATTATGGTATGCTAATACGTGGATTACATCTGCCTTCGATTCGGAGGGCGTAGGTTCGAATCCGGTCCGGGGTATGCACCTCAACCTTTTCAGATATGTGCATTTTAAAAAAATAAGTATCACGTGTTTCAAACGGTGACGGAAAAACATCGTGAAAAACCGGAATTTTACAAATTCTCTTCGTGTGTGAAGTCTGCCATTAGCCTAACCCCTCTCTTTCGGAGTGAATACTCGTGCTCAACAGTGAGCCGAATATCTGTTATTATTGATGATGATTATGATAATAAGAAAAATGGAAAACACAAAATTTAAGTTACTAAAATTAAAACCTAAGTATTAAAACCTAAAATTTCTTTAAAATAAAGTGAACTTTAAGCCGCAGTAGTTAGGTCCCCTATACTTTGAAGAAAATCAAGTTAAATAAGTTTCAAATCTCAATCCATGATATGGGGGCTAAAGATTAGTACATAAGTCGAAAAGGCACAGATTTCTTATCTGGTTGACACAATTATTCAACTGTGTGCTTAAATAAATCAACGCGTTGTTTCAGCTATCTATAGTTTATCATTTTATTTCAATCTAACTATTGCTCGACCGCGGCTTAGTTCGTGTCGATTACCTCAACCGAAGAAACACGCGATGATACCGTTTTAATTTTTATATTTAATACGTTAACAGTCCAATGTACCATATGCGGTACATGGCGAGCGTGTACCAAATGTGGCACATGAGCCCCATGTTACTCTACGGGCTCTCGGACCACAAACTAACGTTTCGAAACGTTTGTATTTAGTCTGTTAAGGTGTTAAGTAAGAGCCCTTTTAGCTGGCCATGCGTCAAAGGACTCGTCTCGGTATATACATATCTATACTAATATTATAAAGCTGAAGAGTTTGTTTGTTGTTTGATTGAACGCGCTAATCTCAGGAACTACTGGTCCGATTTGAAAAATTCTTTCAGTGTTAGATAGCCCATTTATCGAGGAAGGCTATAGGCTATATTTTATCCCCTTATTCCTACGGGATCGGGAATCACGCGGGTGAAACCGCGCGGCATCTACTAATTATATTATATAACATTTTAAGGCATTCAACTACACATATTCAACTAGCAGACGCCCTGCAGTTTAACCCGCCTAGTTCTCGTTTCCATGGGAATACGAGAATAAAATACAACTTACGTTACTCGGTGAAAATGTAGCTTTCTATTGGTAAAATAATTTTTAAAATCGGTCAAGTAGTCTTAAATCGCAACAAACATTACAAAAAACGTCAGTTTCTGTTTCCAAATAATCTTTGGCTTTAAAAAGCTTATTGCAGTTATTACGAAATAATGTTACTACAGTTAAAAATGTTATTTATTTGATATTAGATTATCTACAAAATATATGTCATGCTTTGTAACGCGGTGTATCGGTTTCTTAAGCGGCGAGCAGGTTTTAAAGTTCTTTGTGTGTCAGTAGCGCGGATAGGTTTACGTAATTCGTGAGTAATTTCTCAATGATAATGTGGGTACGAAACGAAACAGTCTAAAATTTTCAATGTAATCGCTTATTACTTTACTTTAAGCCAATTAATTTGTTGATGAACTAAATACATAATTATTAATACGAGGTTATTAAAGAATTATTTATATTGTTTAAATACTAGCGGACGCCCGCGAATTTGTACGCGTGGAAACCCAACAAAAAAAAATAAGTGATGAGAAATAGACAAAATATCATCAATGGCAGCGGAGATCACTACTGAATCAAGACATTTATTATTGTACTACCCGTGTAAACCTTTTTCTTGGATAACTGTATCTATTGTTGAAAGCCGCATTAAAATCCGTTGCAAAGTGTAAAATCTATACAGGGTGGTCGAGAGTATTTCCCATAACTTCACGGTGTTGACAAGTCCACGTATAGGAGCCGAAATGCATAACTAATTTTTTTTTTTATTAAAAAAGAACTTTTTCATGTTTTCGTACAAAGTAATTCAAATAATTCCGACTATCCATGTAACACACACCTTTGCCTATCCTTGCATTTTAAAATATGTAATCGTAGTGGTAAGACTGTCGATATCGACGAGATATTGCAACTGGCACTCCGCACTTCTAGTAAGCTACTTCATGATATTTATCAATGAATAAGTTTGGCTACGTCATGATATAAGGATGCGATATAAGGGACACAATTTAAGATCTATTTACAAAATAATCATTTTTTACGTTTAGAACACATGTTCCTTAGACATTTTTAATAATTTTCCTTAAAGAATATAACTGTAGAGTTATGGGAAAGACTTCCGAGCACCCTGTATAAGTGTACACATGCGGAAGCACCTTTGTTACTCTATGTATGATATTAATAGCTATAAATCACCTACTCACTCTGTTAGCGGTGTAGTGAATATTTATAAAAACTAAATAAAGCAAATCGAATAATTTAATTAAAATTAGTTATTTCCAATGTTAATGTTTGATTGTTAGGCGTACAGTCCGAAAATACTCAATCGATCATCATCATCATTAAATCAATTAAAATTTTGTTTCCCGAGGGATAGAAAAATGAGTTTTTAGAACATCGCTCAGTACAACCTTTACCATTTAGTACCTTTAAGTACCGGTAACCTTTTAGTATTTATACATAGTATTAAGTACTTAAACCTCCCGCTCTTTGGTGGCAGAATAAAAAGAACTACATCAATGCGAGCACAGCCATGACGAAAAGCCAATAGGGTACATAACTCTATACGAATAGATATTATACGCTGTCGGTAGCGTATAAGGCCTCATTCGCACGAGAGTTAAAAAGGCGATGCGTTAAATAGCGTATGAAGTTGAATGAAGTCAACTTCATACTCTTACTATACGCTACGCTGAAGTCTATTTCCAACGCCCAAAATTGAAAATACAACACTGCTGGATAAAAAAGCGTCGTCCGTTGAAAAAAATCTCTCGTGCTAATGAGGGCTAAACATAAGAGTATGAACCTGTAGTAGACACACATTTGGTCACGGGTAAAATTACAATAATCACCTGCAGGTTAGAGGTGTTTTCATTCATATGTTGTTATTAGTGTCAATTAGCTAAACTAAATTAGGTGTGAGCAATTACATAACTGTACGGTCATACTATTCATTTTCTAAGGTTACGAAGACGTAATCTGAAACCGAGAACATAAACAAAGCACCGTTTTTCTGTCTGACAGACAGACACTTGTGAGGTATTTCATGAATTGAATTCTGTTCTTCTACATAATTATAAAGTGACTAGCTGACTCCACGAGTTTTCACCCGCGTGGTCTCCGTTCCCGTAGGAATACGGGGATAACTTAGCCTATAGCCTTCCTCGATAAATGGGCTATCCAACACTGAAAGAATTTTTCAAATCGGACGAGTAGTGCCTGAGATTAGCGCGTTCAAACATACAAACTCTTCAACTTTATAAGATTAGTTATAGAAGTATAGATTAAGCTGGATAAATAAATATATCCAGATTAATTTATTATGAAACACGGCAACACACGTGATACAACGTCGAAGTATACCCGACTAGTTTCGAATCCATACGGGACCCTTAGTCATAAGGTTCTTGCAACGCGGCGCGATCCAAACTCATCGTGCCTCGTTTTAGTCGTGTTCCATAGTAAAATCATATGAATAATAGGTATTCAGATTAAGATTCTAAAATATATCCAGATTTGTTGTTGTGTAAATAAAGCTATTAAGTAAATAAAATATTGTAGTTATTAAGGTGAAATTGGAAATTTTTTAGTCTGTGTCTGCTCTTAGGTTAAGGTAATTTTTATTTGTTTAAAACCAATAATGTTTAGAAAAAGGATGAAATTCATGACTCTAACAACATATCCATGACTCTGCAATTATTATCTATAAGCAATTATTATTATTGGTCGATTGATATAATAAAAATATGTTAGATATAAGTAACAAAAAATAATTGTGTGCATGCTAGTATTACGTAAGAGCAACATTGCCATTTAAATAAATCTGATTAGACAGCACACTGTGACATAACGGGCCCATAAAGCCGTAGCAGTTCTGTGCATATTTCCGTTTAACTAGAACAGAACTATAACATCCGAAATGAAGACTTCTTTATCTATGATCCGAAATATTTAAGACGTTATCTCTTCACATTAAATATTTTTTCTCTTATTTATTTATTTATCCTTTTTTACTTTTAAATTTTTAACAATATTAATAAAATACAAAATATAATAATATGAAACAATGTCAAAAATTAAAAAAAAAAATTCAATCCTCCTGCTGTGGGATACTTGAATGGCCAAGAAACCGAGATTTAATTTTATTAATATTAAATCAAAGGGACGAATGAATAAATGAAATGTAAGTGTGAAATGTAAATTGACCAAAGACCAGGCATACGCTTTATACAGTTCTGGACCATCTTTATATGTACATATATATCTAGATCTATCCGTGTACACTGGATCGTATGGCGCCAGTACAAGCGCCGAAGATAATACAATATTCGTATAAATTGACCAAAGACCAGACCCAAGCTTTATACGGTTCTGGACCACCTTTAGATGTATATATGTCGTGTACGAGTTCTGTCCGTGTACACTGGATCGTAAGGCGACAGTACAAGTGGGCCGGAGATATTACAATATTTGTATATATGGAACAAAGACCAGCCCTAAGCTTCATACGGTTCTGGACCATCTTTATATGTACATATATATCGTGTACGAGTTCTGTCCGTGTACACTGGATCGTATGGCGACAGTACAAGCGCCGAAGGTATTACAATATTTGTATAAATTGACCAAAGACCAGACCCAAGCTTCATACGGTTCTGGACCACCTTTAGATGTATATATGTCGTGTACGAGTTCTGTCCGTGTACACTGGATCGTTTGGCGACAGTACAAGTGGGCCGGATATATTATGATATTTGTATAAATTGACCAAAAACCAGGCCCAAACTTCATACGGTTCTGGACCACCTTTAGATGTATATATGTCGTGTACGAGTTCTGTCCGTGTACATTGGATCGTATGGCGACAGTGCAAGTGGGCAGGAGACGGCGCGGGCGGCCCGTTGTCGGTGCAACGCGGCGCTGGTGGCATTGCACAAGGCTTGCTTGTTGCTGCTTGCAGGTCGGCGGTCGGCCCCAGTCTCGCAACACCTATTGAGGTCACCGTGCGATTTGTGAGAATTGTGTCATCTCACATGTTTTATTGCAATACATATTTGCTATATACTTATAATACATTGTTTTCATCTACAATGCGAATAGTATTCGGTACTATGGTTAATTTATACTAATTTTATAAAGAGCTAAAGTTTGTATGTAGGGCGTAATCCCGCCCTCTACTGATCCTGATTTTGAAAACTATTATGCTAGGCTTAGGCTATATTATTTAATGCCGTGTATTCCTATGGGAATGGGAACAACGCGGGAGAAACCGCTAGTATGGAATAATTGAGATACAATACTTATATGATACTCGTACGTACTTTGATCTCTTTTCGTTTATCTTTTTGTGGAACGCAGTCAAATTTACAAACGGTGATACGTTTGATTACAATCAAATGTATACCAATAGCCATAACTAAACAAAGAAGAAGACAATTCGGAAGATGACTGAGTAAAGAAGAGAGATATGGAAGAAGGACTACAATCAAACAGAATAAGTAAAAAGTTAGAGTAACATGTTTAAAAAGTGTGGCTAACTTGATAAAAAAATACGTAGACGTTATTTTCAGAGTAGTCCTAATCTTTATTGATGTTAAGGCATGCACAGGGGGTTTTAGGATTCATCATTTGTGATGATACTTTAATCACGACAAATCTTGTCTCAATTATGGCGTTCGAAAGCTATAGAGGATTTCAAATTTGACAGGATCGTAAAAGGTGGGTTTTCTGGGACTCTATCTGTAATGAGCTTCGTTCAAAGACTTAATACTGAATGCTCAATATATTTTTTTTTTCAAAAATGTATATTTCTCTACATTATGCATCCGACGTGTTTCCATTTATCTTTCTGTATAAATAAGGAATAATAGACACATCAAGTGCCAAAGGACACTTCGTTTGTAAACATGAGCGTGTGAAACGAATACATATATATAAATCAATTAACAATTTAAAATATTTTTTATACATCGCAAGATATTTTACAGAATTGGGTAAATTGTATGTATAATTCGAAAGAGACACAAGTATACGAGTTTAAGAATATATTTCTGTCTCCATTGTCGTCATAAAAGAGCGCGCGTGAAAGAATCAATGAGTGGGTATCCGCTAATTTAAACCAATCAGGCGTTACTCTTTTCAGTATTTAAAGCTGTTAGAACAGATCGCCACAACTGACGGTAGAGCTAGTCAGTAGTCACTAAATATAAATATGTATATAATAGTAATACAAAAATACAAAAGGAAGAAAAGGAAAAGCCGTCATAAAATCATTTCTCATAAAAAGGAAAAGCTATTTGTTGCTTGCAAAGCAAGTAATATTCAAGAAGGTAACAATTAAAATGAACAAGCAGCTTTAGATACAAAGGAGGTTTGTTGAATGGCTACTATTTAAATAGGCTAAGCACTAGATTTTAATTACATGTCAGCCTCCTTTATTACGGCTTCTAACAAAAGATTAAAATAAAAAGGATTTATTATTTACTTCTTGAAAGAAAAGTACCGTACAAGTCTTGGCTAAAATTGCAATTGAAACGTTTAACTAAATAAGAAACACGTCTTCTTAGAGTACAATATTATTTGGCCATGAATTACTTTACTTCCTGCCTCAAATATAACTAATGTTTTTCTTTCATTTGGATTCCAGAAATTTACTGAAACGCTAGGAAATAGCCAACAAATGTTTTTGTATTCATAAGTAAGCAAACACTTCGAATTAATGTTTTGTAATCTAACCACTCAATACCGGCTTTGAGAGAATTCTATTTTTATACTAATAATAGTGGAAAGTGGATATTATTTTTATTCTTTCAGGTATCTAATAGAGGAAATAGTACGCTAAGTACAGCATGTTAAAAGAAATTGTTTTGCTGATCCTTTGTTTTTTAGATATATTTTTCCATTGTCTCTACAATTGGATCGAAGCAGTTTGCTTGGGTTGCAGAAGCTACGTCAAATTCATGGGTGAAGATTAGAGAGGACAAAAGTTTAGGGGCGTCTCCTGTGAGACTCGGACCTCTGCTTGTCGGAAATTGGGATTGATAGGAAGGCTTGCGATATTTCACAGTAGGCAATTTCTTTGTCATAAAACGATACTACTACACGATATTGAACATTACTTTTGTTAATATATTTCTTGCATTTTCAAGGTAATGTCATGAGAAACTTACAGCTGAAAACAGTTCATTAACAGTTTAGTTTATGCATGTCCTTCGAAACGCTAACTATGGGTTCAAAGTTACAGTTGCCTCGTGTTGACTATTTACAAGGTTTCTCTTCGAGTATTATTCCAAAACTCCATGTCAAAATTTGGCTCTATAACGTGGCCTACAACTACCATTATTGTCAAAGGTTTTCAGCAATACTAAACACATAGCAATGATCGATTACTAAAAAATATATTATACGTAAAATGTACACCTATAATGTCAGGATACAGGATTCTTTGCTGTACTATTAAACTGTATTGCAGTAGTGTGAATTTCCGAGAAAAACAAACGTTGTGACGAAACTACTAAATATAAAACGTATTGTTGTGTGTTTCAAATATACTACTAAGACACATAGAGCTGCTCTTTTAAATGATATCCTAACAAATATTATACATGCGATCCTGCACTAGAAAACGCAGTGTTGGTCGAACTCCCCACCAGGTGGAATGACGACATCAAGCGAGTCGCAGGGATCCGCTGGATGCAAGTGGCTCAGGATCGTGATGTTCGATGAATTCCCTACCATAAGCCTATGTCTTGTAGTGGACGTCCATCGGATGATATGATGATGATGATGAAATGTGAGTTTGTTAAGTGAATATAAAGCTACACTATCAGCGAGGAACATGTTTTATGTCAGGAACTAGGTTGGTGGGATTATAATTACAAATTTATACCATTATATTTTGGGTGCAGAAGAAAGCAGACTTGATTGCCATGGATCTGTATCATTAAGATTATCATCGTTTTTCTAGGGTTCAGGACTTAACAAAACAGTTTTGTATACATTTTGACCTTTTAGTTTTTTTGTTTGTTCAAAATTAAAACTGTTTTTTTGTCTCTGTAGCTTTAGTGTTTTCTGAGACTAGAAATATGTAATTCTTTTTTTCTATATTTAACAGACGTGGCAATTGTTAATCGTGTGTAGCATATGGGCCTCTGTAAACCTTTGAGTCATCTACTCCGTGTTCAATGTTTAAGAAATAAGTTTGAGGCCAACTACGCCACACCTCTGTGTAGGCTAGGCTGGTGCGGAATGTGGGATTTAAAAAATAGTCACGTTATAATTTAGATATTTAATTATGAACATAATGAGAATAGAATGTTGGCATTTTAATTAGTTTTTTTCATACTTAGTAGATTTTGTACAAGGACTTAGTCATGTGAAATTCGTGCACTTTAACCTTCTACGCATATACCAATAACGGAACCTCCTTTTTTAAGTCAGCTAATAAAGAACTTCCTTTGAACGACGACTCTACTAACGACGATCAAAGTGGTTTTATTTGAGATCTAAAGCATGTCAAGTATTATAGGAACTCTTTTAAATTTCAATAATAGGTTATTTTTTTAAATCTTTGTGATGTTCTACGGTTATGCGTTATCACTTGCTAAAAACGTTTTTAGCTGAATGTTACAAAATTCTGTTTGAAGTTTGGTAGTAAGCGATTCTAGGCATAAGAGTTCTTTTAGATTTTAATCGTAGCTACGTCATAATTATTAAAATTATTGCTACGTTCTACTGTATTGCCAAAAAGAGTTTTAATTTGGCCATGTACATAATTATGTATCGCAACTTTGGTTGTAACTCTTTTAAACTTCAATTTCATTTTGGGGTGTTCTACGGTTATGCGTTTTCACTTGCTAAAAAACGTTTTTAGCTGAATGTTACAAATTCTGTTTGAAGTTTGGTTGTTAGCGATTCTAGTCATAAGAGTTCTTTTCTACTGTATTGCTAAAAAGAATTTTAATTTGGCCATGTACAAGATTCTGTGTCGCAACTTTGGTTGTGAGCCGTCCAAAATTTAACGTTGGAATTTTTATAAAATTTTCAGCGCAAGTAATGAATGTTGCAAACATCGCAGCATCTGGCGAAACGCGCAATCGCGAACGGCTCACGCACACAGCGGCAACCTCGCGTTGCGTACATGCACGCACACGCGCACGCACAGCCAGCGCGCGCGCCGCATCGCGGCCCCGCTTGTAAGTGGGTCAGGGCGCTTTGCGGCCGCGCGCGTTTTAAATTTAGATCTGCGCTTCAAACTACGCCCCACGCTATATACCTACCAAGTACAAATTAACCTTTAAAAATTGTTACCTGTACACAGCTTTTACACCTTTTCCTCCATAGCCCGTATAATTAGCTCGCACTTTTCGAATTATCAGCATATTTGTCGAGACCTAGTTTAAGTACATTATATCTACTTGCCAAAGGCCATTTATTTAGAGGACATCGAATATGTGTGTCACACAATATTTATTTTTAAAAATTGTATAAACACAGCTTCGGCTCGACATAATTTTCATCAATTTGAGCATAATGAACAAGAACAAATTAATTAAATCGACCTGAGAATTATACGAAGCTGTGCGCACGAGTCGAATATTTACTTTGTTGGATCAGCAACAAATCTTGGCTTGCATTCCACACCTATCTGGATATTTCGTTACATAAAATAATATCCTAATAGAGACTAGCTATTGCAAACCCTATGCTGACGATTTTGAAACATTGTTGATTACATATTTGAGTAATTTTCATGAAAATTAACAATCTTTGAAACTGCACAAGACAACTACAAGTAGAGGCATACTTGGAGATGCAGCAGTTTGTTTCTATGAGTACGTTTTGGTTAATAAATCGTTAGATTGAATGGCCAATTTATTTATACGCGCTTCAATATTACAAGTACATACTCAAGGCAGTAATAGGATAATTATTAAGGTGGGACAGTATGACTGCGATGCAAAACTGTGTGAAATGATAGGCATGCAGTAATAAAATTATAGGTAAGTTATACTGCGGAACAATTTAAATAAAACGTAATATACTACGAATAGCGTTGAATTAGAAGTTAATTTAAGAACGAGGAATTACAGAATTATAAAGACGAGGGGTAGTAAGCGAATTATTTTAATTACAAATAGATCGGTTCCTTACACATGATTACTTCATGAAACTTGAAGAGAATTGGAACAATGAGAGGACATACATTCTGAAACTAAGGATTCTTAAGAATCTAGCAGAAATATACGAAATCATGTCACGTTAGAACGAATCCTGGTAGACTCTACAACAGTATCTGGAGGAAATCCGAAATCAAACTACAGCACAGCTGTTGGGTAGAGAACGCCTAGTAAAACTAGCCGAGGGTGTTAAGACAGTTGCTATGAGGTCTTCTGTTAGAGAAATCGTGATGGAAGAAAATCGCCGGTGCAATTAATTGTATTTCATGTATTGCATTATAGAATAAAGTTAGTTATATGTGTGAATTTTAGTCTACGGTGGATATTTAATCAAGTGTTGAATGTTTCTCAGTTTGTCTATCATAATTATTGCGGAGACAACTTGCGTGATTGCGTTGCTTGCGGATTGTGTCATGAGACGAGACATATAGATTCGATATTTGGTGATTGATGACGCGTGCAGTTTTTCGGGGGTCAAACAAGTTATGCTTTTAATGCATATAAAATAAACGTATTGTAAGTACGACATCTTGATGCAAATAAAATATATTGGTGAAAATTGGTACAGTGATTTCAAAATCTTTCGACTTACAACTGTACTGTTTTGACAGTTTTTTTATACACCATAGATTAGGTATGGATTTAAACAGCCATTTACTTCTGTCTACGGTCTTTACGGCATTATAGAGATATTATACGTTTAGTTTGCAGTCAACGCATCGATGTATAAGTTTGAGAAATATTCCGTTTCTTTTTCGTCCTTCCATTTCTTCTTTTATCTGGAGATCAACATGTTGGTGCTATTTTATAAGTTTTTATGATGAATAAAGTCTTAATTTAGTAAATTGCAAGAAATCTTGATCTGTTTATTTGCGTTAAAACATAAAATTTTTATAATCGCACATTGCAAGCTCTAAAGCTAAACCTCTAAGATACATTACTCTACGTAACCAAGGCTCAATTTTATCATTTCGCAAGCTTTTGCTTGTTTATAATCGTTAATTTTTTTTCTGCACTTGCTTACGCTGAATGATGTAATAGGTTGGTACTTACCGATATCTAGGTCATTCTGCCACCTACCTGACCTACATGTACATTTGCCAAAAAAGCTCTTTAAAATACAATTTTGTTTTAGTTTTTAAGCAGTGTACATATAATGGAAAGGAGTGGTTAATCTCTATATATTAGAACTTACCCTCGAGCTTCATGCCGACATCGAGGCATTTCTGGAACCGGCAAAAGGGACATCGCTTCCTCTGTGTTTTATCTATGTGGCAGGCTCTCTCTGCGACACATGTGTACACTTTCTTGTTCTGAACGGTTCTTTTGAAGAACCCTTTGCAAGACTCGCAAGTGAGCAGCCCGTAGTGGTAGCCGCTGACTTTGTCTCCGCACACGGGGCACAGCTCCTCGATCACGTCCTTGGTATCTGTCTGGTCACATACGGTGCCGGCCGCAGGTAAGTACGCTCCTGGCTCATTCCCGGCACCTGTTGGAAATAGATATGAGGTATCCAAATTTGCATAGCCGAAAGGCTGTTGGTCTGGAGCGCATTGGTAGGCTGCTCCCTGGGGCACGTATTGTTGGGAGGCTATCGAGGGTCCGCTGCCCGATCCCGAGCCGTCGGGGCCCGGGCTGAGGTCGAACGGGGACATGTTGAGAGACATGAGGCCTGTCTGCTGGTCCATCGTCATGCTCGGCCGCACGCAGCGGCTGCTTGTCACGAGTCCCTACGGCGGCGTTCGACCGCGACAACGTTCACACAGTCACTGAGTTCACTGGCGGTCTGACCGCAACACTATCTGCCGCTCGCGGGCTGCACCTGTTCGATCACTATGGTAGAAGACACACAAATCCAGCACATTTTCCTAGTTTATTATCGTTTATGAGAAGTCAGGACGCCGGGCGCCGCGTCCGACGCGAGTGATCAGTGCGGCGGTAGCGGGCCGATTTGTTGACGCGCGTCGTTACGATCGCACCTAGCGCAGGGTCGCAGCGGCGCACGTGCCGCCCAGAAGAGGTTCCGCGATCGACTGGCGAGTGGCGGGCCGCGGCCGGCCGGCGACGACGGCGCGCGTGCCGGCGCCTCCCGCATGCGCGCCCCGCCAACCCCCGCCCGTTCGTACAATGGAAAACGATTAGGAGCCCATGTAATAAGTGAAAGTGAGTCGGTGACCCACTTTCCCGCGATCCAGGTCTATGTTAGTGCGCGTTCGCGCGGTTGCGCCACCGCGCGGGCGGCGACGCGCGGGGGGCGGCCCACTGACCCAGTTGCGCGCTGCCGCAGCAGGGCAGGGTTGCCGCGAACAACGAGCTTGTTTACGTTCGCAGCAACTGTCGCGCCGAGCGATCTGCCGCTGCGAGTGCACGCAGCACGCAGCACGCTTCGCCTGGCGCCCTGGCCTCAGCCGCCGCTACAGCCTAGTCTAATGCATACTTGCATCAATACCACATTGGAAATCTCTATCTATGTCTAAACATTCTCGAAAGAAAGCTTCACTCAGGTTATTGTAAATGATGATCTCAAAGATGGTTACAGTATTTAGGTACCTACATAATTGTTAATTCAACTGTATTATGCAGGTACACAGTAGCCAATAAAGATTAATAATAAGCCATTAGTCTCGACAATCAAAACAAACAGTACTATACTCTAGGTAGGCTTTAAATGGTATAACAGCCTGCGAACCTCAGAGAACATTGAGCAGCCTATATCTTGATCCAGATGAAGAATGACTTCTGAAACTACTAATTATATGTAATGCATTTATGAAAGGAATAGAAATAACAGAGGGATGGTAAAAAAAAAACAAATAAATGGAAAGCCGAAATTACTGCAAAAGCAATAAAGTTAATATTTTAAAACGGACATACAGTTATTTTACTCATACAAAAACCCTTTCATGCAATAATCCCCAAAAATAAGTTAAATGTATGTATGGATTTTTTTTCAAAATGAGACGAATATTTTACCATTCCATGGATTCACCGTGAGGGTGCTGGGTCCATCGTGTGGTAGAGAAAACTACGAACTGATCTCCGGACTTGTGACCGATGGCTCCGACGTGTGTTTCATCGGTCACAAAAAATCGGTTATTATAAAACAAGTAATAAACAGAAAGGGTACACAGAAAATAGCAGTAAGCAGTATGATTTCATAAATTATATCATAACTACTGTAAATTATTCATAAAAAAATATATTCTGGTCACGAACAATTGAGCTAATGCCTGTACGTATCAAACAATGGGTAATTTTTGAAGTGCAACGAGAGCTATTCAATATCAAAAGCGAAATAAATTAAAGATCTTGACCTGGTTTTGGTTAAAATCAGTCAGCGGGTCACGAACGCAGTGACTGGCTGTGAGCTGTGACAGCCTTGTCAGAACGAGAGCCTGCGACACCCAGACATACCTCATTCTATGATAGGATGTGAGTTTATCAGCTCATGCCCATAGGCGTATATAGGCACAGCCCACCCGCCCTCAACTAGAATGATCCAGCGCCCACCTTAAAATTCTGAGCTACTGATTCAAAATTCTATAAAATCAGTAGACCCGTTTCAGAGGCCAGCGTCCACAAACATTGTGAACTAAGATTCTATATTGAGTGTCGACTCTGTTCAGCGGCATGTCACAGGCCCTCCCTAGGAAATAAACCTAGATACAAAGGCCCATGCTCTTCATCATTATCAACCCGTATTCGGCTCACTGCTGAACTCGAGTCTCCTCTCAGAATGAGAAGGGTTAGGTTAGATTAGGCCAATAGTCCACCACGCTGGCACAATGTGGGTTGGCATATTTCACATGCGCAGAGAATTAAGAAAATAAAGTATAAAATATCGTTCCATAACGGTGTTTTTAGTAGATATGTCGAGAAACTAAGTAATTGGCGACTGGGGTCGTGTTTTTTAATATTAATGCTTGAGAAATAATTAAAAAGCAATCAGTATTTGGACGGTTGAGGGTCAGGATACTTGAAACTTGCTAACTTCCGAAGCTACCACTGTTACCTGCTACCGTAACACTTACAAATGTTTAAAAACCAATGTTGTTTAAAACTGATGATGAGATGTGTTATGTGTGTGTGATGTGAGGCGCTCAAAAGAGGAAATTTATAGTCAACTCAATGTTAGTTGAGGTTTTTTAAACAAACAAAACCTAAGTATGTAACCGATCTACAGGAAGAAATTTTTTTTAGTGCGGATATTTTTATATTTTGTACATAAACAAAATTTAATGATCACGTATTTTTTCTTTTTTTTTTTAACTCAAAAATAACAAAATTATCGTTAGCTAAAGTTATTTACTTTTGAACAGAATTTTAGGGTCACCCTATTGTGCGTTTATTTTATTTTCGTTTGATACCTAAAGAACGTCACCAGATCACTTTTAAGCTGAATATATCTTGTTTAGTAATAATATGTACATTATTTTGTTATTTTAGAGACATAAATTAAAAAAAAAATTACATAAAATGTATCGAACTGTTTGTAGATTTATATTCTATTAATGATACAGAACCACGAAAAAAAATATCCGCACTAAAGACCGAATCACCCTGTATAGTATAAAATGATCATTGTTAGAAACAATCGATTACAGCAAGACAAATATTCAGCTTTCATAAAACAAGGCATATCTGGCGTTCCCAGGCTTATAGTTCATGTGTTCACTGTGTAACATTCGGCGTGACGACATGCTAATGCACTGGTCGTAGTGCTGCCTCACACGTGACGAACATTCTGTGTAGTCATTAGACCGGTCACCGTATTATTGGACTTATTGGTCACTTTGACGCAGTACTTGCGTCTAGCAGGCCTTCTAAAGATGGAGGCTCAGGCTCAGCTGCGTATAACTGATTCAACTAGGACATACGAGGATTTAGAAAAATATTAGCAGAAATTAATTATTAAAAATAATAATTATTCAAAAAAGGAGGAGGTTCAATCCATCGAAATCTTTTTTTTTTATATTTTAGAAGCAGACGCCCGAAAACGAATAAAGGAATTCGGACAAAGTCGCCTCTGTGATGTGTGTGTGTGTGTGTGTCGGTTTAATTTGGATAACTTTTTTCTCTACAATTCTCATGTACCAGAACTATGCCATTTTTTTCATTATTTATAAGTAAGCCCTTGACAACAACCTCACCTGATTAAGATGGAAGCAGGCTAACTTGTTAGGGAGGACATGAAAATCCACACCCCTTTCGGTTTCTACAGGACATCGAACCAGGAACGCTAAATCGCTTGGCGGTACGTTTTTGCTGGCAGGGTGGTAACTAGCCACGGCCGAAGCCTCCCACAAAAATTTAAAATAAGTAATAAAATCCAAAGTCAAAATTCATATTGAATTATTTACATTTACTCTATATCACTCTTCCTATTAGTAGAAAATTATTTATATTCACTTTATATCACTCTTCCTATTAAGTAGAAATCGCATAAAAATTCGTTGAGTTGTTTTCAAGTTTGAACAGACAGGCAGACGTAGGACTGTTTTATTTTTGTAATATTCGGGTGAGAATTTCCAGTCTGCTGGAGACATTTCCAATTTCCGATATTTCAGATTAAACGCCTGGTATTATCCGCGTGATCCCCGTCCCCGTAGGAATACGGGGATAATATATAGCCTATAGCCTTCCTCGATAAATGGACTATCCAAAACTGAAAGAATTTTTCAATTTTTCGCGTTCCAGCAAACAAACAAACTCTTCAGCTACATAATATTAGTATAGTTTTGCTTGGACAACCCTGGACAAACTTTTCTCGGTAATCATGTCAAATTAAGGTTGTTAGTGCATCAAATATGTATGTGTAATTGCAAAATTTCATTCGATTTATACAATGGCGCACGGTGGCATTAAATTTCCTTTAATTACATTGAAACGATGGAAATTCATATTTACTCCAATATTAGAAATAGGTAACATTTGTGTTATTAAAGGGGGAATCTCTGGATCTACTGAACAGATTTTGAAAATTCTTTTACCACTAGAAAGTCACATATCAAAGTCATAGGCTATATTTTGTCCCCGGTGTCTCAGGTAATCGGGAACTACGCGGGTGAAAACGCGGGGCGTCATAGATATTAAACTTTGTATTTAGTTTACAAATGTTTAGAAACAATCGATTACTATGAATAGTTTAATGTAATCTATATGAGAAATATGCATTTCTCCACTTTTTTATTTATATATAAAAAAAAATAAAGTGAAGAGGTCTTTTCTGTGCGTAGCAGTTAGATTCTATATTACTTTTTCTTGGTTTAGGCAGGTGGTTTAATTGCATACGTCCCTGAAGTATTACTGTTACAGTACAGTATTATATATAAGAGCAGTGATAGCCCAGTGGATATGACCTCTGCCTCCAATTCCGGAGGGTGTGGGTTCGAATCCGGTTCAGGGCATGCACCTCCAACTTTTCAGTTGTGTGCATTTTAAGAAATTTAATATCACGTGTCTCAATCGGTGAAGGAAAACATCGTGAGGAAACCTGCATACCAAAGAATTATATTCATTCTCTGCGTGTGTGAAGTCTGCCAATCCGCATTGGGCCAGCGTGGTGGACTATTGGCCTAACCCCTCTCATTCTGAGAGGAGACTCGAGCTCAGCAGTAAGCCGAATATGGGTTGATGACAGTATTACTATTACGAGTACAGCGCCTCAAGTAGAGGTGTTTAAATCCGTCAGTACCTGATCTATCAAAAAAAAAAAACTGTCAATACGTCAAACAAAAGTCGCAGTGTAATACGTACATAGTTTGTAATCTGTCTATTCGCAAGTTGCAATTGAACTATCAGTACACAGTATCGTTTCATTTATTCATAAAAGTCTAAAATCAAGATAATCATAGAACTTACAGCGCCTAAACAAGAGGCCTAAGTATTCCGGCACATATACCAATATTTACTTGCAACTGCAACTTGTGCGTTAATGCAATTTTTTTTTAATTTATGAAACCAGTTACACGGTTCCTTTCTCATAATAAAAGGCAGCCTGCCCTCGATATCCGCGTGAAAAGCACACTGTGTGTAAACCGCAATGAGTCAATAAGTTTCGATTTCATAATAATCAAGACCTGAATACCGGATGAAAAAGTGACAGTGGAGGTAAGTAGGTAGGCGTAGGTATAGCAAGTGTGTCGTTTTCGCTATCGGCCAGACGCCGCGGCCTCCTACGAAAGCAAGAGTGAGCGTCGTCGCGAGCGCAACTTTGCTTTCTTCGCATGCGCACAGTGACGTCACACTTTCCCCACGTCCGGTGACGCGTGTTGATGTAATATTGTAACGCATCGTAATAGTGTAGTAATAGGCGGCCGTCGCGTCGATTGTATTATCGCACGCCGATTTTAAATACATCTAATAGTAATCGCATGCGGGTTTTTTGCGTTTATTGTTACGTTAGCTACATTGTAAATTAGATTTTACACTAACATTGGTTACTAGCGGAAGTATACGCATCATTCGTCATTTTTATCTTATTTTAGTATCATGGTGAACTAGTTTCACAAAAAACTATTGCTTAGCAACGCTCAGACATATGATAAGTAATTGATAATCGTGCTCTGCTGACACTCCTCCAGTTTCACACAACGCGTCTGTATACTTCACCTCTACAACCTAAGCCAAACCATCCAAACTAAGTCTTATCAAATTGACCTTAATATTCGCAGAGGGAATCAGTTAAAAACTTTTTAAATAAGTATTTTTCACTCAGGCTTATTTTACTTTATAAATCGACATAAATTGCTATGATTGAACAACCCACCACCTCCCATGGCATTTTCAACCTCTCGGTAATTTGGGCCGAATCGAGGGAGGGAAAACGCGCGAACTCCCGTAGCTTGCCGAAGTTGACCGCTAAACTATGATTGAACAGTGGAACGACACTATTTCATCATCATTATCAGGGTCTGGACATCCTCGTCTCAATATACTCCTACGAACCGAACCACCTGAAGCCAGCGGCTCCCTTTAACTCATCGACCTATAGGGGGTCGATTAACGGGATTTTCGGTGCAAGATCGCCATTCCGGTATCTATACGTCTATCGGCTCTTTGAATTACTATTAGATACTCCACGCGAAGTCAGGTCTCTTCTGCAGCACATTATATTATGAATATCAGCAGCATTACCCGATAGTAAAATATCATATTGCTGTAAAAGTATTTTTATTTATTTATTTAAGTGTAATAACTTTATTGCACAAAAAAGAAAATAACAAGAGAACACATCAATTTAATAATAGATAATAATTATTGTCCGCGTTGAAATGTATGTAGTTTAATGCGATACTTACGATACGGATATGTGGACAGTATGAAATACGGTACGCTGGGCTTTAGCGCTGCGGCGCCCTTTAGCGCTAACGCACTAGCGGTTAACCGCGGGGGCGGGCGGCTAACCACGCGTCTAACCGCTTTTCGAACCGCTTGTGATTGTACACGTTCAACGGCCACGAAATTTCATATTAAATTGGAAAAGCGGATAGTCTCGCGGTTAACCGTCAGTGCGTAATAGCGCTTAGGGGTGACGTTAAAATCTACCTTTTATTATAATGAGCCGTGATAACCCAGTGGATATGACCTCTGCCTTCGATTTCGGAGTGCGTGGATTCCAATCCGGTCCAGGGCACGCACCTCCAACTTTTCAGTTGTGTGCATTTCAAGAAATTAAATATAACGTGTCTCAAACGGTAAAGAAAAAACATCGTGAGGAAACCTGAATACCAGAGAATTTTCTTAATTCTCTGCGCGTGTGAAGTCTGCCAATCCGCATCGGGCCAGCGTGGTGGACTTTGACCTAACTTCTCTAAATCTGAGAGGAGACTTGAGCTCAGCTCAGTGAGCCGAATATGGGTTAATAATGATAATTATATTCGAATACGAAAAGTTCTTGTAGAAAGTAGAGCAACGTGGTGAGCTAAAGGTAAAAATATGAAAACCTGGTTCAAGGTATCAGCTGAAAATCAGCGCTGTATGTGACCAATATTTGCTTGGTACATGCAACATAATAGGTAATGAGCTGGAACGTTTCACAAGGTTGTGCCAAACATGACATAGTGGCAGTGGCGTAGCGTGCTTTGAAAGGGCCCTGTATCAAAATTAGTTAGGAGGTTCAACCCCATACACGAGCGGCTAATCCTGAAAAATCCCATTTGTTTTGATTTACCCCTAAATAAATTTTGACTATTACTCGCGATTTCTCAGGTCGGTTTAAATATTTCGATCTGAAATTATAACACAAAAATAATTGAGCGAGCACAATGGAGCGAGCTATGGAGTTTCTCTGCGTGATCTAATCAGGAATGATCCGCAGACGAACCAAAGTCACTTACATAGCTCAGCGAATCGCGAATGTGAAGTGGCAATGGGCAGGCCACATAGTTGGAAGAGGTGCTGGAATGGCATCCCCGCACCGGAAAGCGCAGTGTCGGTAGACCACCCACTAGGTGGACCGAGGATATCAAGCGGGTTGCAGGGAGCCGCTGGATACTGGCGGCTCGAGGCCGTTGTGCTTGGAGGTCCATGTAAGAGGCCTATGTCCAGCAGTTGACGTCTATTGGCTGATAATAAGCTAAGGGAAGGTAATATCAAAGACCAATGATGCCTTCACACGTAAGAGGCCCCGTATCATTGATACGGCTGATACGGCTCGCGGCGATAGCTTGCATAGTGTTGTTCTGGTGCCTATACTATTTTTGGTTTTGACTTGCCTAAATGGTCGAAGTATCCCTACAATCCTGTTAAAGTGTTAAGTGTGGCACAATTTTAAAATAAAGGTTTTTTCTGTCTTTCTTTATTTCAACGCTCCAAATGCTTGATATTTATAGGCCAGACGAAGCTGTGCTCCACATTGGACCATTAAAATAGGCTGTATAATTAGATGACCTAATAATGTTAACCAGATCAACCCGCTTCTCTTTCTGGATGTCAGGTTTTAATATATAATTATTTTTTATTAAATCGATTACGAAAACTAAACACGTATTTAGAAATCATATGGATGGTATATACAATAATAACAATAACTTAGTATGCAACAGAGACGAATATCTTAGCATTCCATGGATTCACCGTGCGGGCGCCGGGTCCATCGCGTGGTAGAGAGAAAAACTCCGAGCAGAGTCCTGAGCTTGTGACTACAGAATGTAGGGTTAAGGAATAATATAATATATTTTAGCATACTCCGCGAAAATTTGCGGAATTTCAAACTAGATCCGAAAAAAATAATTAATTAGTGAAACACTTACGTTTTTTCTGTGGCGCGAAAAACCGACAAAACCGAATCAAAATATTCGAATTTGTCGGTTTTTCGCGAAGACAGAATAAAACTTATTATTCATTATTGATGTTGATTCCATTCCGTATACAATAACTTTTTAATTAATTATCATACCAAATTATTCACAAATACCCAACTGAACAAAAGGTTAATTAAAATTGATCAAACTGCTGGGTTGGGCGGAGCGGAGTGTGGGGGGAGTCTGCCCCCCGTGGCTAGATGAAGCTTCCTATCGGGATCAAGTGCAGTAGGTCAGTGGGTCAATAATACCTGCTCTCTGCGAATAGCCAGGTGACTGTTGTGTACTAAAAATAATAACATGAATAGGTTGTGCTATTTACGGGAAACTCTGTTTATCTAAAAGGATTAATAAATCCCATTCAGTTTTCGGTGCTTCTTTTGAACGTAGTATTTGACTATTTATTGGTTTATAATTTGTATATATAGTGCATCCCTGCTTTCTGCACCCACGGCCATAGATTCAATTCCCAGTACTTACTGGAAAATATTTGTGTGATGGGCAACGGGTATTTTCTAATGTCTGAGTGTATTCATACATTATTAAAAAAAAGCACCGGCCTATTTCAAAAATAATCTAGCGACTTCTCTTTAAATGGGACCATTTTAAGCAGGCTGTATGTCTCGCTCCGCACATATTTATTTTTCATTATTATTTATTAACAGGCAACCTAACAGTGGCCCACCCTAGAATGGACCTGAGCCCACCCTGGGATTCTGGGCTACCGCTATGGAATTCTATTATGAAACTAATAATAGGCTTGATGTTGGGGGCCAGGCCACCCTAGAAAATAATCCTAGATACGCCAATGGATCTAGATCAAACCCATTCATACGACTTCTTGGCTGTATGCGGCCCCCTATACCGTTGATTTTTGATAGTACGACAATAGATCAAACCTACGACTTATCGGTACGGTCCCTGTACCATGGTGATACTCCTATATAGCTTGCGATGCATAAATCCATAAGATCTAGAATACTAACTGGTACTTAGTACAGCAGTCGATTACGCAATTTAAGTCAAACAACGTAAGTACATATTGCAAAACTATATTAATATACATTGTATTATGATATTTAACTTTTTAATTATGGATACGAACGGTGAACTAGCTAGATGTTGACTTCAAAATTTCCTTTGTTCAGAACTACTACATGCTAAATTCGAACTAGTTGTGTAACGATTATTGATTATGGTCATTCGAGACTACGAATATTTTTGGAAAAGCGTGTGTTTCTCATTTATGCATTTACTAGGATAAATCCCAAAAAAATAAAAACGTCTATAATCATCATCATTATCAACCCATATTCGGCACACTGCTGAGCTCGAGTCTCGTCTCAGAATGAGAGGGGTTAGGCCAATAATCCACCACGCTGGCCCAATGCGCATTAGCAGACTTCACACACGCAGAGAATTAAGAAAATTCTCTGGTATGCAGGTTTCCTTACGATGTTTTTCCTTCACCGTTTGAGACATGTGATATTTAATTTCTTCAAACACACACAACTAAAAAAAAAAAATAAAAAAAAAAAAAGTTAGAAGTGCATGTCTCCAACTTTTCAGTTGTGTGCCGCAGTGTCAAAAAAGCACTGATCTATTTCAAAAATGTGTTCAACGTATTTAGAAATCTCTAAATGGAATTATTTTAAGCAGGCGACTCTATGTCTCGCGCCGCGGCTCGCTCACAGCGAGGGTTGGGGCTAAATTTCGGGACCTCAATCCAAGTGCATTGGGTCAGTAGGTCAATGATATCTCGGTTATGAATTCAGGTCGCCATAGAGTATACCTCACGCCTAATAGCTCTTCTATTTTATTAGCCTCTTGACCTGTACTGGCTTAGTTGATAATAGGCTTTACATAAAAATCTAGTGCGGTAATGTAGGAACTACGAATATTTTTTTTTATTTTTCAATATTTGCCATATCTATTAAATATGACCAATGTTCCCGTTCACCTTCAAGTAGTTGGAAAAGACCGAGGCACCACCTCTCGTTGAAAAGTCAAGCTCTGAACTATTGAGGTTTACATTACATACGAAAGTTTAGGTATATATTTGAATTTCACGCAGCTGAAATGGAGAAAAGGATCACCTATCTATGCATGTTATGAAACGAAGTTCTCTGACGCGTCAATAGATAGAGTGACTTATAGTTTTCGTCAATAGATAGAGTGACTTATGAGGTAGATTTCGGTATTATAACTATAAGTCAAGATTTTGTTGATAGAAGCAAGACGCTCATAGTTGGCAGTTTGGAAATAATCAAGCCGCAAAGAAAACGCTGCTCATCTCCATCCATCCATCCGCTTCATCAAAGATATAACTAAAAAAAGTTATTTGGGAATATTTGTATTCTAAAGTCATACAAAAACGTCCACAATGTCATATATCTATTTTTTAAGCATATAACCCATTTTATCGACTAAAAATGACTTTGTTGACACCGAAAGTGTCGCGTACGAAGCCGCGGGCGTTCGCTAGTAATATTTATTTATAAGGCTGTTTCAACTTATACGTATCCACAGCCAGGATTGCAATCATACGGAAACCTGTTCCTCAATTAACATAAGTAGATTATATTCAAAGAACTTGTACTATCCTTATCAGGGTAGGAAACCGAGGGGTATCGGTTTTGTAGTTTACAAAAAATCTATATACTTAATACTCATACTTTACAAAGCTGAAGAGTTTGTTTGTTTGGTAGAATGCTCTAATCTCAGGACTACTGGTCCAAATTGAGAAAATCTTTTTTCAATGTCAAATGTTTTTAGTCAGTGAAAAATGTAGAAAAATGAGAAACTTTTTTGGAACTTTCGTTGCGTGCGCTGCGTAAGCGGATCAAGTTATGCAAAAACAGTATGAAGGAAATGTTTTCTTAATAAATATTCTAAAAAAAAGTCGGCGATCATATATGTTTATATGTCAAGGTTGGCTCACTATAACCTTTTTCACTGTAATCAAGGGTTTCCACACTGACGCAGTCGCGCGAGTCTGCTAGTAAGTAAAAAAACAAAAAGGTACAAAAATAAAAAAAAAACTTGTTGCTACACTACTTTCACCTACTTTAATGCACAAACGAACATGTATTTATAGGCGGGGAGCCGAAGAGAGGATTTTGGAATTTACTCGACCGTGTCAGATAATCGTAAGAACAGTTTATGCTGTTTAGTACCTCCACCAAGTATGAACCCTCAATATTGATGGGTATGAATAGGGAAACAAACAAACAGCACGTCAATAATAAATATTTAAAAAAGATATGGCAAATCTTTAAAAAATCTTGAGGTACTCATATAATTAATAGATTATGAAGTGTGCTTTTCGAAAATGGAAAGATATAAGCGTATATTATAATGAGGAGGTTTCAGAGTTTCAAAATAAAACGCGTTTATATTTTTTTGTTAAGGAAATAATCAATAAAAATATATTTTCTGACGATTTCGGCAAGACGAAATAATAAAAATTGTATTCAAAATTGTCTTTTCCTCATCACTGAAAGCGGAAATTGTATATAAAAACTTATTTTTCCTATCATCTAATCTACCAAATCGAATAGGCCTCTGCGATGCTCGTGTAAGTAGACTTTTAACATCGTGGGCTCCTCTACCATTATGTATTCCGCTTCATTATAGATGTCTCGAATAACAAAACAGGATTGCCCAACTGATAGTTGCAAGGAGACAGCTGACCTAAATCCAAGATTTGTCAATTTATCCACGATTCATTATACATACAGTTTGAGAGCTATTTTTTATACAGTCTTAGACTTCTTTTTAGGGTTCCTCAAAAGGAAACACGGAACCCTTTTATGATCACTTTGTTGTCCGTTTGTCTGGCTGTCCTTCTGTTGTCAAATTAGGCCACGCGCAGTGTAAGGTTCCGTAGATTATGTTAGCACTTTAATACCCCATATCATGGGATAGACGATAAAAACTTCATCCTCACTTTTCATGTAGGAAAGGAATCCCAAAATATTTTTTTTTTCAAATTTTCTTTTTACCGCTTTATTTATAGACGTAATCAATATGTACAATCGCAGATACCCTGTTACTTTTACAAAATTGCTTTACTATTATCATACTCCTAATTTATATACAATTAAAAAAAACTGTCATCATCCCTATTGATTTATATATTATAAAAAAAAAATACATACAGCCAAACCTCCTCCTTTTTGGAAGTCGGTTAAAAATGAGTCTTTCGTCCTTAACTTGCGGACTTTCTTGCATGAATGCATGCAATAATGCCTATAGAGTTTCATTTCTCATTTCTAATGAATCACCTTTGTGAGTCGGCCGGAATTATTAATAAGTCGGAATCCATCGAACGAAAACTATTGAAGTATGGTTGGAACCATTGTGACACAACTATGTAAGTTTACGGAAAGTATAGCAAACTTTAACTTAACTTACTTTAACTTTATAGCAACTTTAACTTTAACTTTGGTGGTTCAAAGTCATCAAGTAGATCGCGTGTAGTTTTAATGACTACTCATTATAAAGTTCAAGAACACCAACTCTGTAATCTGCTGAACTTTCTTTCCCTTACTAGTCACTTTTAAGTCGACCTCTCTATATCTACGTTAACACCACCACCCATGTATTTTTGTTATGTTTAAATTATCTACATGATTGTGTGTCCTTTTATTATAAGAGGTCAATGACTATATAGATTAAATATTTATAGTTTAAGATAATTATAGAGCTATTAAACAAGCCTACGTAAATTTTACCATTATTTTCTGAAGACTATCAAATACCCAATATGTATTTTAGCAGTGCCGTCTTCGGCAAAAACAAAATATAATACATAAATATAAATACATATGGAACGTATTAAGTTATACACGCCACTGGCATTAGATGTCCGAAAGCATGTCACTTATGAAGAATTATGATGAATTAAAAGAACAATTATGAAAACGAAATATAATATTAAGTAAATATTATATTTTTCCCATATCTAGTATATTTTGACGGTGTCTGGGTAATGAATATTATAATACAGGCGTTTGTTATGACGCCTATAACAAAAGAAATAACACAATATTATTAAAGATATATTTAATAGAGACAAGACAAGGTCTGTCCGTAAGGACGAAAAGGTACGATCTTTCATTTGATCTGGCTCCGAGTCTAACCAACGTGTTACTAAGTACATTTCTAACGCCCTTTTACTTTTAGAAACAATGTATTTATCCTTCCGAAAAAAAAACCTTCAAAATAAATACTTTTTGAAGCAATAATTACGAGCTGTAGTTAACCGTTAGTAACAAGTTTCGGCATTTAGGAATAGTTATTCAGATGTGTCAGGTAGTTAATAAAATAATTACCTTTAATGGGTATTGTTAAGGGAATACTTTGAAATAAAGAAAGCTCGAGGTCCTTTTGTCTAATATGCCGTTCTAAATAAAACAAATAAGTCTTCAATTCAAAAGAGATTGCAGTGAAACTTTTAGGTTAGGTATTTAAATTCGTCTCTGCCATAATTACGTACAGTCTTCTACGAGTTTATCATCATATCACTTAACATACTCGTATAACAATAAAATCAACCCTTTATTCTTGACATTCTTAACACTGTCTCCGAAGTATCGTAACGTGAGAATCCCTAGATATTCATTATGTTTGCAAAATCTATTTTTTGTTTTATTCATCAGCAAATGATTCCGGAGCGATGATTTTAATTCCGGAAGGTGTGTGTTCGAATCCGGTCCGGGGCATGCACCTCCAACTTTTCAGTGGTGTGCATTTTAAGAAATTAAATATCACATGTCTCAATCGGTGAAGGAAAACATCGTGAGGAAACTTGCATACCAGAGAATTATCTTAATTCTCTGCGTGTGTGAAGTCTGCCAATCCGCATTGGGCCAGCGTGGTGGACTATTGGCCTAACCCCTGTCATTCTGAAAGAAGAATCGAACTCAGCAGTAAGCCGAATATGGGTTGATAACAATGATGTTAATGAGGAAATTATTTTTGCAACTATTATCTCAAATCGAATCAAATCGAACAAAACCAAAAATAATAAAACACAACAATAAAAACTTACGATATTTGAAGATGTCAAAAGTGAGTTAACGGGTGTCTAAAACAAAGAGATTATGTTTAAAATAACCTTTAAACTCGATTATAGTAATGCTGGCAATAAGCTACGTGTATATTGTTAATTAAAAGGGCCCAGTGCGTACTAGTACCTGGTAGCTGAAGACCTACCCGTGCCACAATGGTTTCACCTAAATACGGCCGATTGTAGTAGGTAGTTGCGAGTAAATAGAAGCCTTGTTGTGATCATCAGTGTTATAATGAAATAGTAAATACCAGTGTTTGTATATTTAATAAAAATCATAAAATACAGGGGGTGAATGAATAAATGAAAATAAGAAAACAGAACCCGAGGAACAATTTTATATTTATCTGTCAGGATTATATAAAAAAGCAATGAAATAAAGTTATCCGAAAAAATCTCAACCACGGGCGCAAGACCTGGTACAGCTGGTATAGGTTTTCTAAATTCCTCAGTCATCATCATCATCATAAACATTATAATCATCAGGGTTATTAATATCTAATATAATAGGGTGTCATGAGCAGCCAGAGCGTATAACTGAGCAGTGCCTTGTCTATCCGTAAGTATACAGAGCCACGCCAAGTGGCTTTTTAGCCGGTTGATTGGTTTAGGGTAATGGGTAATATGTTACTGGTAATGACCAAGATCGACTGTGTAAAGTGCTCTCCAAAGCACGGGTAAGTAACACCAATTTCAGATTTCGTGCTGCCACAAATGATTTTTCGACAGAAAATAAATCCATCAGAACAAGAGAACAAAATTTTTGTACAGTAATAATAATAATTGACGCACCGAGTAGATTGGCCCATGTTCATCTAACCAATGATTATAAACAGACTTTGCACACCGTGCAAGGTACGAGTCCTACAAAGTGCCGCTCTGTATTCATAATCCTGACAAAGCTGTTGTTTTTTTTTCTGATTGTGTAATTGCCGTAGGCTTCTTAATGGGACCTCAGCGGCGTCACCGGTGGTTGGTGTGCCTCTAATTACATTACCAAATATGTATTTCACTTGGGCCGTTTCAGGAGTCGAACCCGGTTTCAAATGCTGAACAAAGTAACCACCATCGTAACGAAAGAGTTATGACGTTGTAATCTAAAAATAGAGGTAAAGTTTGTGGTTCCAGGGGGTAATCTCTGAAAATACGGGATATTTTAAAATTCTATTACTACTAGAAATCCACGTTATTTGTGATAGCCATAGGCTATATTTTATCTCCTTTTTCTCATGGGAACGGGAGCTACGCGGGTGAAACCGTATCGGCTAGTGACTTATATAATATTAATGCATTAGCGGTGAACACAATTACTAAATCTTATTAAAGAAACATTACGTATACTCGTAATTTTATTGCGTTATTATATTATTTACAATTTTCGAAAAAGATGACAGGCATTAACAAACTTAACAAACATCATTATACGATTAAAAAAATATACCTATATTAAAAAAATCGGCCAAGTGCGAGTCGGGCAACGCGCAGTGTAGGGAAGAAACACAAATTTCTTTTTTTTTTCAAATTATCTTTTTGTCACTTGTTGACGTAATAATTAATATACATATTATATACCCATACCAAAAATTTAACATGTACAAACTCAGTGATCTTACTGACAACTATATCTTTTTAATTAACAACGGAATTAGTATGCAATTTTTAATTTCCAATTACATTTTTGAGTTGGTCGACCATTACTCTTTAAATAGCAATTACTACTTAGCTGATAAAGTTTTCCTTATAATTTCATTACCTATATATCCTACTCTCCTGAATTTATTTACTAAATTTTGACTCGAACAAATATTGACTCGAACAAAAATTAGTTCTTAAAAGATTAATATGCATTTTTACATTTCGTTTTACAAATCGAATCCGAATCGAAAGAAGTTGGTAGAAGACCTCTCATATCTTTCAAAGACCTATCCAGCGATACATTATAAAATAACTAATATATAAAGCTGAAGAGTTTGTTTGTTTGATTGATTGAACGCGAAATCTCAGGAACTACTGGTCCGATTTGGAAAATTCTTTCAGTGTTAGATAGCCCATTTATCGCGGAAGGCTTTAGGCTTTATATTATCTCTGTACTCCTACGGGAACGAGATCCACACGGGTGAAACCGTGCGGCGTCAACTAGGTATAAAATAAACGAGTAAAAAAATCATCCCCACTTTACATGTAGGGGCGGTACCTAGCTTAAAATAAATATTTTTCAAGATTTTATTTAACGACTTAGAAATTGGACCGATTTTGAATTTTTTTACAAAGGTACGTTTGTGAGTATCATATTTTATCCCCGTATTCCCACTGGCACGTTAACAGAGGTGTTTGTTAGTATATAATAAAAGTAATGTATAAGAATTTACATGATCATATGGAAACAAATGCTTTATAACGGTAAATACGACAATGAGCACAAAAACATTTCTTCGCTGGTGTATTTTAAACAGTTTTGGATGTAGAGCATTCAGTGAACCTACCTACGTAACGCAGTGGTAATTTGTTTTTGTCAAACCAAAGATAGCATTTTGTATACCACGTATGTAATAATTCATGACGTATCACACTCCAATTTTATAACCCAAATCCGCTTCGAAACAAAGAAATGTAAAAAATTGCACGTTTGAATTTTTTGACGTGACAACGTCTTATAATTCGATGGAGCAGCAAACTCGAAAAAAGATGACGTCATGCGTCGTTCTCTCGCTCTAGGGCTGCCAACTTTTTATACAGGAAATAAAGTTCTTAATGTTCTGGTCTATGAAAATTATTAAACAGTATTTTAGAAAAAACGAACATTTTCTTTTGAAAAATGCAACCATTCCATCAGTATTTTCTTATGACGTTGTCACGTTCAACCATCGTCAGTAAACCGACTTTACAGACAACCGATTTTTTATGAATTCAGCAATACAAAATTAATTCGTAGTACATGCATATGTTTTCTGTGGTACAGGCGCTGCAAACAGTTGTGCGTGCAAAATATGAGGACCGAATTCCACCAATGGATTTTAATAGATCAAACATTAATAAAAATTAGCATTTTTCCATTCCATCCGGTCCATATTCTTCTTGCTTCTTTTCAATATATTATTAATACATGCTAAAAATGATTTTTATCATCGAAATATTTATACACTAATCGATCATTATAATGACTTTTTTCAGTAAATATTTATTTCATGTACTTACAATATTTTCTTCAACTGTTTGCATAGACAAAACATAGGATACACGTTTTTTGACTGATTAGAATATATTTTGCTCCTAAGAATAAACGTTTATCCGTATTATTAAATTTAGACCTATTCAATTCAAATGGATTGGATAAAATGGAAATGGATGATGGAAAATATTTGTGTGCATGTGCATGGGTGTTTTCCAGTGTCTGGGTGTATTTATACATTATACATATATAAGTATTTAACTATATATAAATATATATCATTAAATCAGCTATCTTAGTACCCACATCACAAGCTACACGCTTACTTTGGGGCTAAGAAGTGATTTAAGGATATTTATCTATATATTATAATATTAAATACAGGATCATGGCGGCGGTAAGATCACACACCTACTAACTATAAGTAAAGGATAATAAGCACTAAAATGTCACAATAGGGCGTATTAGAATGTTGCTAATGGTGGGTATGAGTAGAACTGCCTTATTTGGCATGTCGTTGATTTCGTGAGGAACAAAAGATGGAATTTTATCACGTAAAATTAATAGCCTGCGATAAATATTTGCTTAATTATATAGTGGTAAGCTCTTTAAATGGGAACTATATTAAGTGTTTTCGCTGTAAATGTAGGTACCTATGCTGTGGAAGGCTTTCAAGGTCGACGGGCGCGGTTGTACGCGGAACAACTGTCTCCTTAACTACTTTTTTCGTTTTTCTCTTATTGGCACTCGTTCGTAAGCGATGAATGGCGTTCGTTTTTAGGGTTCCGTAGTCCACAACCCTTATAGTTTCGCCATGTCCGTATGTCTGTCCGTCCGTCCGCGGTTTATGACAGAGACTATTACTACTAGAAAGCTGTAAATTAGCATAAGCTATGAGCATGAACATAAATAATGTGAATAAAGTCGTAAAATAACATTCATCCCCATTGGGATATCGTCTTTGAAAGATATGAGGGGTCTTTTACCAACATTTTTCAATTTAGGGATTCTTTTGTAAAATATTAAGCTTTTAAGAGCTAATTTTTGTTAAGAAGCAAGTGTCCACATCCTCTACCAGCTAAACGATTGTTTATGGATACGTGAAAAAATTCACGAATATACATAAATGAAATTACAATGAAAACTATAACAGCTAAGTAGCAATTGCTATTTAAAGAATAATAGTCGACCAACTTAATAACGTAATTGGAAACCGAAAATTACATACTAATGCCGTTGTTAATTAAAATGGTTATGTATGTTAATTACGTCTACAAAGAGATAAAAAATATTTGTAAAAGAATTGAGGTTCCTTCTCTAGATGCAAAGTAAGGATGAATTTTTTATTGTCTAACCTCTAACCTATAGTGGGAGTATCATTATCGGTATTTTAATGCATTACTTAAGGGATTAAAGTACTAACTTAATCTACGGAACCCTACATTGCGCGTAGCCACACACGCACTTGGCCGGTTTTTAATTCTTAGATATAGTACATAGAACTAGGAATACATAGCTCATAGCAATTTACAGTCTTTTGATACGATATTGACGATATCATAACAACTTCTCTGGCTCTGGATATATGATGATGATGGTGACATAATTGCTCTTTAATAATTTTACTTTGTTTAATTAAAGTTCTCTATCAAAACATCTATATTACCTCCACGGTAAAGGTCCGGACTTACGGACTCAAAACCGTGCTTATAGTTTAAATTACGTCAGAATTCTTACTCCTACACAGTCTTTAAGACTAATAAAAGGGGAAGAGGAATATTTTATTTTAAAAATATATTACACAGTGTAACAATATTGTCCAGCGTTAAATTCCTAAACTATTCTATATTATACATTCTATATAACATATACTCTCTGTAAAACTCTAGAACAGCTTCTACTGTATAAATATGGTTATACTAATTAATATAATACTGAAACTATTCATCCCAGTAATCAAAACGTTGACGCAGGTACCTACTTAAAAACCTAAGCCCCCTCGGACAAAGTCAATCACAAAGTAGTTAAAGATCTATATGGGTTTGGTTTGTTAAAATATAACATTATGTACCTACCTGTAAAGTTGAAACATAAACATCCTGCATAGACGATACCGACTACTATAGATAATAATTCCTGTGATGCTGAATAATGGAATATACGAATGACACTAGGAAATATACATAGGTACTCTCGCATATCATCCATTTCTTTGAAAACTGTCAACTGATCTGTCCACGTGTTAATTTTTAGTAGTTACATACTTTAAAAATGCCGTCAGTCTATGTCAGCCACTGACGATCAAGACCTCACATGCCTGCAGCGCTAACGGCTTGTCGTCCGATAAAACTGATCGTGTGTTGGTTGCGATCTGTATGTCATGCATATCGCGACCAACTAGCGAACAGTTTTATCGGCTGTCAAGTCGTGAGTGCTGCAGGCATGTAAGGTCCTGTACATAGGTACTCTCTCATTACATCCATATCTTTGAAAGCTGTCGACTGACCTGTCCACGTGTCAATTTTTAGTACGTACACACTAAAAAAAATGCCTCGTCAGTCTATTGGTGGGTTTGCATATTTTGATTTCGGACAAGTACTGAAGTTTCTAAAATACACGTTCCAGGCGTAAGTTCCTAGTTAGCGCGATCAATTAAACTAACAAACTCTTAGGGCTGCCACTGGCCACAACCACAAAACGCCGCTACCGAAATATTTCCTGTAGTTTTCATACATTTTATATGGACTCGCCGCACACGGTCGACGCCGGTGGCTGCCACACGCTACAATCGTCGCTGCTCACTTCTTGTGGCCCGCACCGGCCACTAAACGTCACCACACGCCACTCGCGCGATTCCGCACCCCTCTCTCTCTTATCTCAGTAAACCAGAGTCGGAAAGTAGCAGCCACTGATCGCAAGAGTTGATCACCGGCCACAAATGGCTGTCGCGCGCTTCAGCTACTTTTATGGCCCCTTCTATATTTGTTCTATAATAAAAATATAGATTATTGTATAATTTCTTTAAAGATGCGAGAGTGCTGCCCACGGCTCAATAAATTCTCGCTTCGTAAATTAACGGATATTCGATGTCTGATAATAATTTGTATGAAATAATAACAAACAATATTTTCCTTTATTATGATAGTAGGATGTTTATTTTCCGCTAATATGCCCTTTAATATAATGAACCAATTATCTAAAACTTCTCTGTAATCGGTGCTTTTGTACGTTGGCAACGGTTGGCAAAGACATAATTGGCTTTCGTTTTAATAACTTGATGTTATACTAATGCTTGATGTTATATAATAGGTACTAGGTAAGTTTATGAAAGTATTAGTTTTCTACACATGTACCTACTCGTAAATGTTGAAACTACAAAATTTCATTCTCCGACCAAAAGAGGTTTCCGTTCTTTGCACATTTTTTAGTTATTTACAAACAAAGTCTTTCGAAAGGATTTTCATGAGGTTTCCAAAAGCTTACGAGGAAGGTTTTCGTATATAAAATAATTTGTAAAGATTTTGTGTAAATATGACAATATATGTATACTTATATTTACTTACACAATACACACATCACTACTCAGCCCCAAAGTAAGCGTATAGCCTGTGTTATGGGTACTAAGATAGCAGATTTTAATATAAATATACATATATTTATAATGTATGAATACCTACACTCAGACACTGGAAAACAACCATGTTCATCGCACAAATAAGTATTTTCCAATCGTGGGAATCGAACCCACAGCCCTGGATGCAGAAAGCAGGGTCACTACCCACAGCGCCACGCGGCCGTCAATGAGCATTAGTAGAAAACGCTGCCTTATCCCGAGATATAACACAATCAACGTAGGTGGAATTTTTCTCTTTTATTGATCTACAATAAAGTCTTAGTAACTATCTTTTAAGTAAATCTTTCTTCTAAAAAATCACGTACAATGTAAGTTCACAGAAAGTTACCAATAAACTATCTGCGACAAACAGAAACTTTAGCCGCATAAAATAAGATTTACGGATATTAATTTTCATCTTTACACTAAAATCAAACAAAAGATACTTTTTCGTATGACGTAGTGCGCCGGCCTACTACTTCTTTATGTAAATTTCATCCTAAACGAGTTTAGCACGCTACAACATCAAGTACATTTAGATATTCAGTGACATGGTTTCAAAGTTCTAAAAGATTGCCAATAGCGTCTTTCGTCATGATATGAAGCAAGACGACGTACCCAAAGGGACGAGTGGTAAAAGTACCTACTTGTAAATTATTGTTAATTGATATTATTAATTTACCTTAATATTTTTTTTTTCTTATTTTTGAGTTAAGTCATTTTTCTTATTATTTTTACGGATATCAGCAAGACTAGTCGATGAAAAATGTACCTGCGAATAAACGTTTGAATGGTAGGTAAAATACAATCGGCACGGAATAATATTTTGAGACAGACGAATTTAGTTTTTCTTTTTTTTCTAGCTAGCTAAAATTGCAATTTTCAAGACAAAACCCTAAAATAGGGTCTCGGATCTTTGAGGATAACTCAGAAACGATAAGCGACATTGCTAAAAGAAAACCTTTGAAGAAGAGAAAACTTACTAAAAAAAACTGTAGAGAATTCTGGCTAAAATATTGAGCTGACAATAAGGTTCCGTCCGTAATACGGACAAGTCGCTGTTAGGAAAGGTACGACTCAGATATAATTTTTTATAATGAAATATATTCATCTACCCACATTGGAGTAGCGTTGTGGGTATAAGCTCAATATCCCCTCTCCTATAATCTGTGAGACGTGGCCCTGTAGTTAGCAGTTAAAATAGTCTAACGCCATTGATATTAATAAGAGGATATGTGTCGCACCCAAACTCACCAACAAAATTGTCTGTCGTTATTTGAGGGGGACGAGGTAGTAAACTACAAGTTGTTTCCCGTTTTTTATGCCATTCAACTACACAAATCAGCATTTTTGGGAGCTCGTTATACGACGAAAACGATTAGAACAATGAAACAACGATTCTATAGCAACAGTTTTTATAAACGCGTTAGATCATTGATTCTTGATCTTTGCCAGAGGGGTAATGTCTAGCGAGGCAGGTCCCTAATCTACTCGTAAATAGACTAACGCAGATGAATATACGATATGATGGAATCAAATGTTCTGTTTTTCACGCAGACGAAGTCGAGCGAGTCCACTAGTGTCAATATAAACAAAGGCATCGGTTATTTATTATCAGGTGTAACAATGTTTGAGAGTCGAACACAACTGAATTGCATACGTTAGCATAAATCCATCAGAAGCGATATATTCAACTCGATAGATGTCACAGAACTGTATAACGAAGCGGTGACCCAGTTTTTTATCAAAACCCGATGTCGAAGTGTAAAACGCGGGGGGAAGGGGCTCTCTCGTATACATATTGTATAGTCTATACCCCAGTACGAAGTTTCATAGTTTTACCAAACGAAATTCGATTCGAAATTCAACTATCGTGTCCTATGCAGGTACAGATCTTCAGTTTAAACTGCACAGTTTTTATCTAATCGAAATTTCAATCACAGTGATCTGAACATTTCGACAGTACAGTTAGGTATATCTGCACAGTTGAGGGGAGCTTTTCCCCCAGAGATGTGCTACGCTACGTTGCTATGGATGCGTTTGATATCCACTGATCATATTCATTGGTGCACATAGCTTAGCACTTGTGGAAACGGATTCAACTAAGATATGTGTTTTATACTCGTCGCTCGAACATACTCGTCGCTCGAGCTGCGCATCTTTCTCGCGCAGCAGATGCGGCGACGCATTTTCATAGCGCATCTTCTTCGCTCAGCTACATAGCTTAGTATTGGTGGAAACGGTCACATATTTTCGTAGCGTAGATTTCAGATCTTCGCAGCAGAGCTGCATAGCACATCTCTGGTGGAAAAGCACACTAAGCTGCAGGCATTATCATCATTCAACATCATTATCAACCCATATTCGGCTCACTGCTGAGCTCGAGACTCCTCTCAGGATGAGAGGGGTTAGGCCAATAGTCCATCACGCTGGCCCATTGCGGTTTGGCAGACTTCACACACGCAGAGAATTAAGAAAATTCTCTGATATGCAGGTTTCCTCACTATGGTTTTCTGCACCATTTGAGACACGTGATATTTATTTTTTAAAATGCACATAACTGAAAATTTAGAGGTGCATCCCCCGGAGCGGATTCGCACCCACACTCTCCGAAATCGGAGGCAGAGGTCGTATCCACTGGGCTATCACGGCACTCTTATTCCTGCATTATACGCGTTATTATTATGTTAAACTTAGTATGAAAATGGGTTTTTGATTGGCTGGATGTATGAAAGTTTAAAGGGGCAAAAAAGAAGCCAGCACGTCCTCTTCATCATTGCCTTCTATCAGGCATAATTATAGTCAAGCGCAAGACTATTTTAGTTACTATAATAAACTAAAAAACACGCTTTTTGAATGCACTAAAAATTACAAATATTGGATTTAAGTCACGTAACAATTTTTTTCATATTTCTGACAGCAAACCCTTTCATTTGATATTTCAAACAGCTAATCCGCCATTTTGGGGAGTTCATCATACATAGTTACATGTATGCGTAGTTACAATAAAGCGTGTAAAAAAGGCGTCCGACTTTTATTTCCAAAAATCTTTTCTTCTAGAGTTTTTATGTCACAAAAGGGAATTTACAGAATATCTATTCTTTGTTGTAAAAATGTATTTTTTTATGTATTGTAGGTACCAGACTCATGGGTGGGCATACTTTTACTAAATTTCAAGCTAATCTTTGAAATTTCAAGGCTTCTCAGGCCGATGAAGTCGCGGGCGTTTGGTAGTTGTTTAATAACTGTAAAATGTAGGTATATGAATATTTATATAGATTTGACAGTGACGAGGCTGCGTTACTTGTATGATTACAGCATTTAATAGTATGTATTAGACACGTTTAACCCTTTACCTACTGGTACTGTTTGATCAAATAGCAATTTTGCCGGTATGGGGCCCATCATAATAATTTCACCAGACCGATAGCGTAATTTTCAGACAGTTCCAGGAATTCCATGCAGTATAAACTAATCATATTATTAAATCCGAAGAAAACTCCCAACAGCGAATTATTTTATGAAAATCTGTAAGAAGTAGTTGTCGAGGTAATAAGAGAAAATGTCGTAGTTCAAGGATATCTGGATAAAATGCTTTTCTCAGTTGTTGTTTCAGTTATTCAGCAAGGGATAGACGACAGGCAATAGCGGAAAATTGCAGTTGAAGTTCAAGGACTACAGACATTAATTTTCTCTACTAGGAAAGCATATTACCTATATAGAAAATGCTTTTCCAATGGTTGAGAGCCCATGACTCCAAAATGGGATTCATTCGAGCAGAGCTGGGACCTGAATTTATTAGATATTTAAAAAGACTAAATACTCTGGGAAAATCTTCTATAAGAAAATTTTTACAGCTTTCGAAAATCGGCAGATAATATCATATTTTTTTCATTATTTTAACATTATTTCCTTTAGAAAAAAACTCAACCTTTTAACTGAACATTTCGATAGTACAGTTATATCTGCATAGTTAAGGGATGTTTTTCCACCAGAAATGAGCTACGCTACGTTGCTATGGATGCGTTTGATATCCACCGATCATATTCATTGGTGCACGTAGCTTAGCACTGGTGAACGGATTCAACTAAGATATATTTTTTTATTATTTATCATTGTTTCCTTTAGAAAAATTACTCAGACTTGCTCTCAAAATGCCAAGAAAACAATTTAATTTCCAACATTATCACACTCCTACTCTCAGATTTTTGTAATGCACACTTTCATGCTCATATTTGGTGGAGGTACTCGAAAAATGCAAGGTACCCTTATATTCATCTGCCGTGCTGAAATAGATCCTATAATCTCCTGGTGGGCTCCCCTACTACATCTACCAAACGGTAAAAAAAAATCCAGACTACTTCACCTAAAATTGTACCCACTTTGATTTGTACGTACGTGATATCGAACACCATTATAAAATACAGATATAAAGACATCCATCTCTTATGTATAGAACTAGTTATCAAGTGCAGTTTATTTATATGTATTTAATAAGATGATTAAGCTACGTATGTCTTATTAGGATGCATCGTAATCATAAATATACCTACTTCTTTGGTAGCAGATAAGAAAGCTATGATATAAATATTTACATTAACATGAGCCGTTTGCTCGCTGATGCTGCGTATGTGTTCTAAGTATATCAGGAAATGACATTCGCAAAATAAGTGTTTCACTATAAGATAATGCAGAGAAACATTATCCCGACTTGAGGCTGAGGCTGAGTCTAGCACGTTTCAATCGTTCCAGTCCAGATCACATTTCATTAATTATTATTTATATTAATTAATGGAATGGACTGCGTTTTGAAATACAGTCGAAAATGATTAATTAACACAACTAATCCCCGTGGGCCTTCAACGCCAAGGTTTCTTCTTTGAAATAAAAAAATAAACCATTCAAAATAATTACAATAAAATTAATATTAATACCTAATCCTCATCATCATCATCATTATTATCAACCCATATTCGGGCTCACTGCTGAGCTCGAGTCTCTCGAGTTCTCTGGTTTCCTCACAATGTATTCCTTTACCGTTTGAGACAAGTGATATATAGTTTCTTAAAATGCACACCACTGAAAAGTTGGAGGTGCATGCCCCGGACCGGATTCGAACCTACGCCCTCCGGAATCGGAGGTAGAGGTCATATCCACTGGGCTATCACGGCTTAAATATCTAACGAAAATAATAAATTATAAACACTTTTAAGAATAAATAAAAGTCTTCTTTTTTAATTTTACCTAATTCCAGAGAGGAGAGACATCAACGACAGTACGATATGGTTGCTAAGCAACGGTATTTTTGATAAACGGGTTTCACTTTTCATTCGTGTACGCAGGTTTGAAAGGGCTCCAGATCATCAATTGTCCTTTCCACCATGCCCCATATGATACCGTTAACACAATTCAGAATTTGGATTGCCGTTTCTTGCATAAAAAACCTGTTCTTTGTGATTTACAAATGTTTTTTTAGATTTTTCTTTAGATTTTCCTTATACAGTGCAACCTTAATATAACGTACCTCAATATAACGACTTCCTCGATTTAACAAATTTTTCGTAATCCCCTTGAATTGTCCATAAGAGTCAATATAAAATATACCTTTACATTGCGAACATTCTTTGCGTACAACCTCTTTATAACGAATTTTCAACTATCAAGAAAAAGTATTCATACCTCTAATTAACGAATTTTGCCAACCCAAAACGTTTATATAAAGTTTCTACCAATAATATAACTCTTAATCTTATAATGTGATTCATGTCTCGACATGTTTCGAAACGCTTTTGTTTGTAAAGTAATCAGTGTTGTTTTGATGGAAAGTAATGTAAACACCTCTGCTCGTCACTATTGTTGAAGATTTAAGTTAAAATGGCTCAGAAACGTAAAAGGCGTTCCTTATCGGTCGCAGAAAAGCGAAACATCATTAATTATGTTGACCAAAATCCCATGACGAAAAAATTAGATATAGCTAATAAGTTCGGGATTCCTGCAAGTACATTGGCTACAGTTTTAAAATTTAAAGATAAGTTTTCTGAAGAAAGTGGTTTCAATGTAAACAGTAAAAGATTAAAATCATGTGAGTACAAAGACGTAGAGGAATGTGTGTTAAAGTGGTTAAAACAGTGCCGAGACAAAAAAATCCCAATCGGAGGCCCTGTTCTTCAGGAAAAGGCTCAGCGGTTTGCAGTAGAATTGGGACATGAAGGGTTCCGTGCTAGCAACGGGTGGCTTCAAAATTTCATAAAACGAAACGAGGTTGTTTTTCGAAAAATATGCGGTGAAAGTGGTAGTACATCCAAAGCTTCAAAATGCATTATAGGAAGGAAGTTGTCAGACGATTTCTTGCTGATGTTGAACGTCAAACACCAACTACAATTGACGTTTTACAAGCCATGTGGATGATCGCCAAAGCTTGGAATTTAGTCACTGAAAAGACCATTGCAAACTGCTTCAAGAAAAGTGGGTTTAAAGTAACATGCGAAGATGAGGAGGACGATTTACCAGTCGCAGAACTTGCTAGGACCTGGCAAAGAGTTCAAGAAGAATTACACCTTCAAGAGAGTGACTTCGAAGACTTCGTTACCTTTGATAATGATTTAGCAATCTGTGGAGAACTAACTGATGCTGACATCGTCACATCTGTGTTGCCAGTTACTGATGCAGAAGCGGATGAAGACGAGGAAGAAGAGGGTGAAATTGATGAGCATAACTTCACAATAAAAGATGCTTATAATGCTTTAAATACAATAAAATCTGTATTTCTCAAAAAGGGAGGTTTGAGTGACGATGTAGTGAAATCCATCACGAAATTAGATTGCGCTTTGGATGTCATAACTCATACCGGTGGTAAACAGACAACTATCAATGACTTTTTTTCTAATAAATGAAAAAAATTGAGATTAAGCTACTATGTATAACCACTTGTTAATTCTTTTTGATTATTAATGTAAGAAAAAAAATTTATTATTGTTTTTAAATATATAGCAAATACATTATAGTAATTTGATAAAAATGTGTTATCATTTATTAGTAGAAGTTGTTCGCTATAACAGGATAAGTACGTAATATTGAGGTGAATAAAACTATTCTTTTACCTCTTTATAACGAATTTTAGACCAATCTAACCTCAACATAACAAACCTCAGTTCAACGAATTACTTGATATTACGAATATTTTCTTGTTCCCCTCCGATTTGTTATATCGAGGTTGCACTGTATTTCTAATTATTAATATTATAGTAATATGTATTTGCCAAATTTCATAGCTCTATGTTTAAAAAGAGGTACCCTATAGTTTCGCTATGTCAGTCTGTCTGTCCGTCCGTCTGTCCGCGGTTTAGCGCAAAAACTATTACTGTTTTTTAAAACTATTACTATAATTGGGGTTCCTTACCTACATGCAAAGTAAGGATGAATTTTTATCGTCTATCGGATGGTGTGGAGTATTGTTATCGGTATTTTTGTGCATTACCCTACTCTACGGGACCCTACACTGCGTGCGGATTGACACGCACTTAGCCGATTTTTTCCTTAACAGTATAGAGTACTTAAGTACTTTTTGAGGTTTAAACAGCCATATATTGATAAATAAATTTAGAAGTTTGATTTCCGCAGCTTCAAGGGACTGTAGACATGAGTATATGGTTTTTATTTTAACTTAATAATCTCCAAGCGTTCTCGAGATGAAGGGTGTTGACAGACAGACATATGTAAACAAAGTGATTCTATGAGGGTTCAGTTTTTTTCCTTTTGGGGTACGGTGCCCTAGAAACTGATCTCTTTCACACTATTTACCATACAGTAATAATATTATGACTACATAATAACCGAAACATAAAATATAAATGAAAACCAAAGTATTTTTTGCAAAATTCGCAGAATTCGGTAAGTACGAGTAACATTATAATTTTATTGCATTAATAATTTGAATAATACACGCAATTTCTCAATCAAAGACCAACATTAAACAGTGCATTAAAATTAGGTTAGAGCAAATTTTAGCGTCCGTTGCATATAAAATGTAAAATGAATATAATGTATTTAATATAACGTACACTAACATACAAGAGCGCCATTTCTCACGTACATGTAAATAAGTAGAACCTTGACCTGGTTACCACGATTTTAGCGGTGTTACAACACCCAATGATGCGGCCTACATGAGATATACAGTGGGGGCTGTATGCTGCCACGAAATTCGGTGACTTCATATTAAATTTGTCATACAAAACTTTTTATAATACGATATTTTCCTCATGACCTAGTCATAGTAGGAGAGCCCGAGATACTTAATTTGCAGTTACTAAAGCGTAATGGGGACCTACATTTTTTATATTAAATGATAGGAAGAATAATGGTTATTTACTATTTTCGCTTTTAGCGTTGGAAAAAAAAACTACAGACTTTAAAAACAATTTTTATTACTTACTGAAATTTTACATTTATTGGCCCATCCAATGATTTCGCAACAGAGCTCACATAGTTAGTTACGCCACTGAAGTTTACGTTCAAATAATGTACGTAGCAGAAACTATTATGTGGGAGTCATAAGTTGTATCGCAAGCTACCAAATAGCGGAAACACTTCTTTTCAGCTGTCTTTTTAAATATGATGAAAATGCCGTGATAGACTGTATCCGCACTTGCACAAATATTACCCGACGAGTCTATATATTTAGCAAAAGTAATTCATGATCAAACGAACTTCTCAAGTGAAGTTCGATCTTTGTTATCCCCTCTTCAGCGATGAGATTTAAGATCCTACCTATCGCCTTCTATAACGATAATTTATAGATAGTTATCCGAACATCAATGTTGGAGTAGTGAACTAATTGACAGCTTCAACGGATTCAGCCAGACGTATATTTTTTGAGACGTGATTACATGAAAATTTCAATTTTTAAATGATTTTTTGACAATACGAGCCAAAACGCCTGTCGGCCATGATGGTCTGTATTTCAACTGTTTCATGACGTCATGTTGAAAAATCCTTTACAAACGGAGCGTTTGCCAAGAATATTAGTTAACAATTAGTTTGGCGTTTAGTACATCAACTAACTAACTAACTTGTGACGTCACAAAATGGACGACAGCGATTTTTGACGTTTGGAAAATTTGTAAAAACACATGATTTTTTAATTAAGTTTATTAAGAAATCCTTAAATTTTATTAATTAATATCGATATATTTCGGACCCTTATTTCATGTACTAAACAAAATTAATATTGTTTATATTACCAAAATAACTAGCCGACACCACCCGGTTTCACCCACGTAGTTACCGTTCCCGTAATAATACAGGGATAAATAATTTTATTTATTTATTTATACTTTATTGCACAAAACAAAAACAATAACAAAGAAAACAAAGGAAAACATAGAAAACAAGTATGTGCAAAGGCGGTCTTATTGCTTAAATAATGACTATAACACTCACAAATAACATGGCTATCTAAAATAATTTTCTAAATCGGTTTAATAGGTCCAGAGATTACCCCTTTGTAATATTAATATGGATAAATTATTGCTAAAAAAGACATTTCGGGTTATATCTTTCTTTGCATAATATAAAACTTTAAAGTGAAGCAATGAATAAGTAATTACGTACCCACCCATATTATTTTTAATTAAAACATTTACATATTATATTTGAGCGACCTACTTCGATTATACATGCGATATGCATAGCGTGTTTAACTTTGTATAAGTACTGTCAAATATAAATGTATAAGTGGATAGTATAAAATTCTAAATAGTAGTAGGTGCTTAGCCTATAGATAATAATAATATTATCTATAGCTAAAGTTTGTGAGGTTGTAGAGGGCAATCTCTGGATCTACTAAACCGATTTAGAAAATTAATTTACAAATAGAAAGCTACATCTACACCGAATAACATAGGCTATATTTTATTTTAGTTTTCAAATGGACCGCAGAGCGTTTTCTAGTATGGTTATTAAAAGTCACATAATGTCAACCATTGACGACCAAGTAATCTCACATGCCTGCAACGCTAACGGCTTGACGCCCGATAAAACTGATCGTGTGGTGGTCGCGATCGGCATAATGTCATGCACATCGCGACCAACAAAAGAAACAGTTTTATCGGCTGTCAAGCCTATAACGCAGCAGGCATGTAAGATTAGGTACTTGATAGTCAGTGGCTGACATAAAAGAATTATTTATAAATCTTAATAAAATGAAATGATTTTAATATCCCAGTGCGTTATCCTATGTAGTTGTTGATAAAACTGTATTGAGGTCAGTGATTTACACAATGTAATAAAGCGCATTTTTATTCACTAATTAAATATAATGTTAGATTATCTACACCGTTCTGGGGCGGTCTCTCATTGCTCAATTACTATTTGACCTTGCAGAGTTAGCCAATACCGCTGGCAGGCCCGAAAATGTGTGCCTTTAACATATCAAAGCAAGTTGAATATCAAACATCCTACGCACATAAATTAAAGAACAGTTATTAATAAATACCAATAAATAATTATTATCATCGACACCTAATCAGAGTTAAGAAACTAGTTAAGTTTAAGACTTATTGAAAAAGTAGCCAACACCCTGCAGTTTCGCTCGCGTAGTTCCCGTATCCGTGAGAATAAAAGGATAAACTATAGTCTATGATACACTTTTTTTTTCATTCTTTACAAGTTTGGTAAGTGATGATGTAATCTAAGATGGTAGCGGGCTAACTTGTTAGAAGTAGGAAGACAATCCACATCCCTTTCGGTTTCTACACGGCATCGTCTTTGTCGGTAGGGTGTTAACAAGCCACGGCCGAAGCCCCCCACCAGCCAGATCTAGACCAATTAAGAAAACTTCAATCGGCCCAGCCGGGGATCGAACCCAGGGCCTCTGTCTTGTAAATCCACCGCGCATACCACTGCGCCACGGAGGCCGTCAAAAATAGGGTGGCTTGGGAAACTCAAGATATGAATTTGGTATTTAAAACAACCTTAAAGAGAGCAGAATCAATAACACGTTATAGAGTACAAGTTTTACTAAACTTTATTATGATAGCTGAAAGCTAGAAAAGAGCACTAACTTCGTATTAGTTATTGTTATTAGTTTGGACGTTGTTAGTTTTGTTGTTAGTTTGTATGTGCTTTACTGAATATAAAATACAAAATATTTTCAATATAAGTGAATCAAATCAAATCAAAAATCATTTATTTCAAGTAGGCTCAGTTTACAAGCACTTTTGACGCGTCAGTTGACTATTTGTAAAGATTCTACCACCGGTTCGGAAGGCAGGTTCTGCTGAGAAGATACCGGCAAGAAACTCAACAGTAGCTCTTTTGAAAAAGTCATACAGTATTATAATTTACAATTGATAACAATTACTTAGTTTTACTTTCTGTGTGAAGTGTTTTAAAACCACACATGTTTAAAATACTAACATCAGTGTAAGGTATTAGAAAATAGTCATTTCATTAGTATTATATTTTAGAAATACATTTTTGGAAGTAATTTAAATACAAACAAATACTAACTTCATAAGCCGTGATAACACAATACCTCTGCCTCCAATTCCGGAGGGCTTGGGTTCGAATCCTGTCCGGGGCATGCACCTCCAGTTTTCAATTGTGTGCATTTTAAGAAATTATATATCACGTGTCTCAAACGGTGAAGGAAAAACATGAGCGCAGTAGGACTGTATTACCATAGGCTGAATAATAAATTGACTCCGATGTAAATGGATAACTCACTTTAATTATGAGAAATATAAATTTAACATGTGTACATAGGCCGGTGGTTTGAAAGCAAGAGAGAGAGCGATTACAAATTACAATCGTGCATGTAACAGAGAATTCTTAATACCCTGCATATGTGAAGTCTGCCAATCCGCATTGGGCCAGCGTGGTGGACTATTGACCTAACCCCTCTCATTCTGAGAGAAAACTCGAGCTCAGCATTGAGCCGAGTATGGGTTGATAATAATGATGATGGTGATGACTAACTTTGTACGTATTTATTTATATTCATATATGTATTTCATAGTATTTCAAATACTGTCCAATGCTGGGTACCAGCTTCGTCTTAGTTAAGAAAGACTGAGATTTACTTTATTGCAAGTTGGTGGTGATATATGAGTATTATTCTTAACATAATGATATGTAGTTCGGTAGTAATTTTTTTTATAAATTTTTAATAATGTTTTGTATTTTATACTTATATTGTTAAAAATTTTAAAAAAAAGAAGTAATAAATAAATGAGATGTAGTTCTAAAAATTGCTTTGTACTCGTATTTTGCATCGCTTGTATTACGTATAATTGGTAGATTTTATTATTTTATCATTTAAGTAAAAAAATCATTGTCAACTCGTATTAATCGCCTCGCATTCGCTGCTCGCGAGTCCTAATGGTTTGCTTTGCGCCTGCCAACCAGCACAATATTTTTCGTTATGGCTCACGTAGTTAATTTATTACCCTTAAAACACCGTTCGTGTAGTGGTATATACTTTATATTGTACCAAAAACTCTACGAGATGACGCTATGACAAGAAGAAAATGAAAATCTAGTTGTTGTTAATTATTCTTATAGCATGATAAATTAAAAAAAAACTCTAAACATGTAATTTGAATTGTTTTATCCAAATGAAACATCTTTCTGGCAAATGATCGTTTTCCGTTGTTTCTATAGCTCGGCGAGCTCGCTGTGGCACCGCACCGTTTCTACCCGCAGCCTTGTGCCACTTCCTAACGTTTGGTATATTTGTATGTCTGCTTATTATACGATGATCGGTATGTATTGATTCATCAAATCTTAAGCGAGCCGATAAATCGTATAGGTGGTAAAAACAAGTATTCATGAATACGGATTGAGGTTATTTGGAAATCTCCTATGCGAATGTTGAAATCGTTTTCAGAAATCATTGCTGCAGTCTATAACAGTCTTGAAATTATACGGGGCCCATTTGTCACGTCCATTTCAGAATTGTGATTAGTCCACTTACACATGAAATCGTGTTGTGAAATGCTGCCAATTTTTTCTTATTGACGTCATGCGATTTTCTTCAAAATATCAATTCCTTTGTTCGTATCTATGTAAATGTATCTATTCTTGACATCTTTTGTATCGTAATAAATTGTGCGATAGGATAACCATACATTTTTGTTTTTTTTTTTATTCAATACACTTTAAAAAAAAAACAAAAATGCACTTTGTTGTAAGATTTTTTTCAGATTCTATTCGTTTTTTTCAGTAATTATAATTGTATTAGTGAATAGGATTTTTCAACAACGCACGTTCTTAACCCGAATATCCCCTCTCGCTCACATGAAACAAACATTATCTGGTACCTAAATTACAAAGAAGTGGCGCTGACACCACTGACAATCTTGCATTGGCATAACCCTGACGTCATAACGCAAATACGTCATGGAAAGTCTGTCTATCTCTGTCACAAGTAGACGTTTATGAGTAAGAAAGAGATATGTTTTTTTGTCATTATGGTTATAATAAAATACAGCGTATTTTTAGTTATAATTGTTCATTTTAAAAACCATGTACAATAAAACAAATAATTAATAATGTGTATGTTTGTAATTTTAAATTACAGCGTTTTACTAAATGCAATGCATAACTTAATTTATTGAAAAAAAAACTATTTTAAAATTTTTTATCTGTCTGCTTTAATTACTCTTATCTCTGATACGGTACATATTATGTTTATTACATTAGACATTTTTGTTTTTGACCAACGAGGGTTTCTGACCTCCATTGGTACCTTGAAATGAAGTATAATATAATAATGTGCTGAATAAAAAGTAGCTAATGCATTAAGCCAAGAAATAATCTATCTCCATTCCAAATTTCAGCCATATCCATTCAGTAGTTTTCCCGTGAAAGGGTAACGAAAATTCAAACAAAATTTCGTGTTTGTAACATTATAAGAATACACAAAAGACTTTCAAAGGTTGTTAAGACGCGCAAACTCATGCTAAAGGGCGCACTTGTTAAACTTTTGAAACCTCTATCACAATTGAGAGGCAATCTGAAGGTAATTTTTCAAGTCGGTTAGTGATGTCTCCGCGAGGCACATTCATTGGTAAGCATATTACAAAACACGCTCTCTGTTCCACTTACGAAGATAAATTGAATTTCAATTTCGCCAAAGGGCATCCAATTCGAGAATGTTTACAGAATTTGTGTAACTTTTGCCCGACTTTACGATGGGTGTATAATTTTGATTGTGTGGATACTTATTTCCATCAGTCCCCTCATAACTTCTATACTATTTATTGTACTTAAATGGGTATTGGTGAAACTTGAAGCTTCGTAATCGACATTTGTAGAATATTGTCATTGTCGTGGTTATTATGCCGACTAAGTAAGAGTAAATAATATTATCTCTTGCTTAGGAGTGCGTGATCGAATCAAAAAAGAGGGGATTCACAGAAGAAGAGGTAATGGGCGAGGTACATAGTTCGAAGAGCTAATGGACGTTGGGGTCCCAAGGTGCTGGAATGGCGACCCCGCACTAGAAAGCGCAATTTTGGTCGACTCCTCACTATAGTATGCGCATTATCATCTGAGTCGTCCGGTCATAAAAGTCAAAAAAGATAGGAATGTGCAGCGCGCCTACCTGCGCACCCTAATTATCGATAAACGGCTACCTGCGCACGTGCTAATGATGAGTCAATAATGATTTGGACGATTCTGATTGGTCGGTTTCTAATGTAATTGCATTGCGTATTTTTTTTGCTATAAATGTGTTTACTGCAATTAAATAAATACATTCATGTGTTACTCGTTGCGCACTATGGATACTAATATATAATAAATTTGGCAGAAGACGAAGATTCTGATGATGAAGACTCAGATGAAGATTAATTTTATTTAGTTAATAATTATATAATATGAAATATGTATTATATTAAATCAAATATTGTTAATTTTTTTAATTTTGTGAACAAGATACGATAATAAACTTTACTTATCGATAATATGTCTTTCATTGTTACACCCTTCACTAGACGGCTCCATAAGACCCATAAGTGCAAGCGAGATAGATATAGAGAAATGATTTATGGCCCTAAGACTCAGTTGTTAATGCTATTAGTATAGGTGGACTGACGACATCAAGCGAGTCGCAGAGATTCGCTGGCTCAGGAGCGTGGTGTTTGGAAGTACCTACAAAAGGCCTGCAGTGGACGTCCATAGGCTGATATGACGATGGTGATGATACTTAGTTGACATATGACATGTCAACTAAGTATCATCATACAGTAGTACTATTGTTAGGTACTGCTGTAGTTGCGGCTATCATCTAACCATTATTAAGGAAGTGGACGCGGACTGTTGGAGGTTAGAATCTTACCAGGACCACGATCTTCAGATATATGTGGTGGGTGTAAGCTCCATATTTCCTCTCATATACGGAGGGAGGCCGTTTCACTATCAAAGTTTGGACTTTTTCGAGCGACATCTCAATAAAGATGAACGATAGGTACAAAATGTAATGGACCTTAAATTGTAGTAGAATTTTCGTATCTCGACGAATAACAGATTGTAAAAAAATTAAATGCAACCCTTCTTCAAGATGGCGGATGTATTTACATAGGAAATCTTGGACGAGAGCTTGAAGTTAACCTTTTCTAGGTTTTTCCACGTAATATCCAAAATTCAAATTTCTCTGTTCATAAACTAAACTAAATAGTTTGTCAACAATTTCAGATGATAATAGTTTCATCATACTATCAATAGCGTAGTTTTTGAGTATACGGGTTTTTGTTTTGATTTCATATTAGCATATAAAATATTTTCTTTCGTAGAAAAACATTCGATATAATTACTATTGGTACTCAGTTTATTAATTTTATTCCTCATTACGGAATTCACAAATGAAACTAATATACTCTATCTGTACATTTTCATTTTCACATAACGCCATTGTACCTAAGTACTTTGTTCTGTGGTAGGTGTAGAGGGCTGAGGGAGTTCGCAGAAATAACTAAAACGTGTTAGAATTTTGTTTCCGTTAACTCTATCCGTAACAATATCTGAAGCCCACACACACGTTCTATACATAGAATCCGCAGAAGTCTTTGTTTCGTACTAATAATTTGGTATTTACACGTACTTGAAGTTACGAACACAAATGATTTTGTTTTGTATACAAAACAACTAACAGCCCCGCGGTTTCACCCGCATCGTTCCTATTCTCGTGGAAATATGGAAATAAAACATAGGCTAAAGTGAGTTTGTTTTTTAAGTAACTCTGTAAAGCTTAAGCCATTAATCCGATTTTAATAATTCTTTAGGCGAGTGAAATATACGTATTAGCGAGTAATAAGGACTATAATATTTTATCTCTATTCTCACGTGAACGGGAACTACTCGAGTCAAGCCGCAGTGCGTGTCGCAAGTAGATAATAACATGAAATTTGTAAAGTAGATAATAAAATAACATGAAATTAATAATTACACTCTCAATCATGTCATCAATATTCTCTTTCAGTGCGCTTTCATTTGAGACTCCACTCGAGTATATTTGTAGACATTCGGTTATTCTTCCCCACTTTCACCCCCCACAACTTTTAAACGGCTCAACTGATTTACATCAAACATCTCTAAGAACACTGGCACATAAGTCACCTTTAATACAAAAAAAAACTAAATTGAAATCGCTTCATCCGTTCGGGAGCTATGGTGCCACAAACAGTGTGTCAGACAGACAGACACGTCAAACTTATAACACCCCATTTTTTGCGCCGGGGCCGGGTTAATAAAGTCAACAGGTATACAATCTCGCACTAAGGGTACAGGTTAAAGGCGATACATAAACTATCAGCCAATACAGTAAAAGCTTCTTAATCACGCTTCCTTTATTCACGTTTTCACTATCCGCGGATTAAAAAGTCACATCCCAATTCCTATATTCGCGGCTAAATATTTCGTTAATCGCGGATCTAATTGACGAAACTGACGTAAAATATGCAAATTTAAACTTTAACTTGCAAATACCTATTGCCGAAATTGCGAATGGATGGTCTAAGAACGCCACTGCTTAAAATCACTCTGAATATATAAGCTTTTAAAAAATGTCAAGCAAGCAAAAATTTCAAAATTTTTCAAACCATTGTCTAAGACTGAAGAAAATAGTTAGTCGATAACTTAAATTAATTGTTTTTTCTTTATATTGTATATATATTTGTTTTTTATTTTGTCACCCAAGAACTATATATATTCGAGATTATATAGTTTTAGATACAGGAATACATACCTGTTACATATTAAATTTTTTTGCTTTTAATTAGGATACATTAGATTTATAATTAAATTGTAAAATATAAGTATTTTGTTTTGTAACATTAATAGATGAAAGTGGTTTTGCAAGCAATGATTGCTTTAATACCGATTTTGCATAAGCTAAGCATGTTAGTTAATAAGTTGTTTTATTTTGTATGTATGTAGCCGTGATAGCCCAGTGGATATGACGTCTGCCTCCGATTCCGGAGGGTGTGGGTTCGAATCCGGTCCGGGGCATGCACCTCTAACTTTTCAGTTGTGTGCATTTTAAGAAATTAAATATCACGTGTCTCAATCGGTGAAGGAAAACATCGTGAGGAAACCTGCATACAAGAGAATTATCTTAATTCTCTGCGTGTGTGAAGTCTGCCAATCCGCATTGGGTCAGCGTGGTGGACTATTGGCCTTAAACCTCTCATTCTGAGAGGAGATTCGAGCTCAGCAGTGAGCCGAATATGGTTTGATGACGAAGATGATTTTGTGTGTGTGTAAAAATCGCTAGCAAACTTAATAAATAAATAAATAAAGAACGTATCCCATAGAATTCCATATAAAATACCATTCCATATTCACGGTTTCTGTATTCGCGGCACAGATAGAGAACGTATCCCGCGAACAATGATCTTTTACTGTACTCGTATAGTAGGTATCGTAAAGTATTCAAGTTTCGAGTTTAACAATCCTCGATGGAAATGGAATGCTTACCGGGCTCGGTCCGCGTCACGATTGAAACTCAGTTCCTAGAATCAACGAGTGGTCGGTTCACTTTGGCATTTATTTACTAACTAGTTACCCGTGTACAACAGCATGAAACAAACTAAGTAAACATAAAATTGTTAAAATCTGCGCGCAGTAAATAACAAAATTATTGGTGTTTGCGAATCTTTTTTTTTTATTCTTGTTGTTGTTGACAACAGGCAAACAAATCAAGTTACGGAAGAAATGCGCTCGCAAAAATTAATTACTAAAGTAATAAGCAATGTACTAAAAAGAAAAAACAGGTATGGTTTCCTGAAAATATTTCGTGGTTATGGTCACGGTTTCGAAGGCCTCCGTGGCGCAGTGGTATGCGCGGTGGATTGACAAAACGGAGGTCCTGGGTTCGATCCCCGGCCGGACCGATTGAGATTTTCTTTATTGGTCCAGGTCTGGCTGGTGAGAGGCTTGGTTATCGCTAGTTATTACCCTACCGGCAAAGACCGCCACCGCGGTACCGGTACCGCCAAGCGATTTAGCGTTCCGGTACGATGTCGTGTAGAAACCGAAAGGTGTGTGTGTGTGTGTGGATTTTCATCCTCCTCCTAACAAGTTAGCCCGCTTCGTCACTTACCACCAGGTAAGATTGTAGTCAAGGGCTTTTGTAACAAAAATAGTAATATTCTTTCAAAATAATTTACATCCTTTAACAGGAGCTATGCAAATTCCAAAAGATGAAATTTTCCAACAATCGTCCATTAATAACCTTTTATTTTTCAACTTGGGGTAGATTTTCTAAAAAACTGTTCTTAGTTTGTATACGATTACGGGAAATACCTACACGAGTGCTTCTAATTTACCTAGGTTAATTGGCTTGGACTCCAAGTTGTCTAACAGTCAGTCAGTAGGTACATAGCATATTAAAATTGGCCAGTTAAAAGGCACTCTTTTTAATTAATGTTTCTTTAACTGGTTTCAACTATTCATCCAATTGGATTTAGTATTCTGATTGGTTTTAGTAACAATGCTCCTGGGAATCATGGCGGGAAAATCGTAGGAATTACGCGTAGATCTTGTTTATTTTTCATTGATTTGCTGCATTGACTGCATGACTCAGTATAGTTTTATAAAGGTGCACAAGTGAAGTAGAGGTTATGTAAGAGTGTTTCAAGTGATTAGATTGTCTCGCAGGACTCTAGCAAAAGTGTTGTTATGGTTGTCTTCGTCTAACTACGAAAAAGCATGACATGACTTGACTTAAGACAGACTGACCAACAATGACGGACAATGAATTATATATAAGTATTTGACCACTTTCGATTATTTGATTGAAATTTTTACTTGATGACTGGCTAGTATCCGTGATAGCCCAGTGGATATGACCTTTGCTTATGATTCCGGAGGGTGTGTGTTAGAATCCGATCCGGGGCATGAAACTTTTCAGTTGTGTTTATTTTAAGAAATTAAATATCACGTGTCTCTAACGTTGAAGGAAAACATCGTGAGGAAACCTGCATACCAGATACTTAATACTCTGCGTGTGTGTAGTCTGCCAATTCGCATTGGGCCAGCGTGGTGGACTATTGGCCTAACCCCTCTCATTCTGAGAGGAGACTCGGAAGTCAGCAGTGAGCCGAATATGGGTTGATAACGACGACTGGCTAAATGCATATGCGAAGCCAAAATTAAACAAAAACAAAACCATACCAGGAATATTTCTTCACTTTCGGATATTATATGATAATGAATACAATAATCGCTCATTTAAATATACTAGACAAAATAGTGGACGCCCGCGACTCCAATCACATTCA